>NW_026138015.1:600000-807809 GCF_019393585.1 Leptopilina boulardi
GAACAAAAAATGTATGGGGCACTTTTTGATTGGTCCAGCGGATGCTGAGCTTCACGAGAAAACAAATTTGGAAAAAATTTAGAAAAAATAAATTTTCCAGATAATTGTTCAGGAATATCGACACACTCTTTAGAAAAAGTAACAAACAAAAAATGTATGGGGCACTTTTTGATTGGTTTAGCGGATGCTGAGCTACACGAGAAAACAAATTTGGAAAAAATTTTGAAAAATTAAATTTTTGAGATAATTGCACCAGAGTGCCATAACTGTCTTTAGCAAAAAGTAGCAAAACAAAAAATGTATGGAGCACTTTTTGATTGGTCCAGCGGATGCTGAGCTACAGTAAAAAATATATTTGAAAAAAATACAAAAATTAAATTTGCGAGATTATCGTTTGGGAAAACCAGCAATAAAATAGGGAAAAAGTTAAGAACAAAAAATGTATGGGGCACTTTTTGATTGGTCCAGCGGATACTGAGCTACACGAGAAAACAAATTTGAAAAAAATTTAGAAAAATTGAATTTTCAAAATAATCGTTCGGGAATATTGACACAGTCTTTAGCAAAAAGTAGCGAACAAAAAATGTATAGCCCACTTTTTGATTGGTCCAGCGGATGCTGAGCTACAGTATAAAATATATTTAGAAAAAAATATAAAAAATTAAAATTGCGAGATTATCGTTTGGGAATACCACCAATAAAATATGGAAAAAGTTTAGAACAAAAAATGTGTGGGGCACTTTTTGATTGGTCCAGCGGATGCTGAGCTACACGAGAAAACAAATTTGGAAAAAATTTAGAAAAATAAAATTTTCCAGATAATCGTTCGGGAATATTGACACAGTCTTTAGCAAAAAGTAGCAAACAAAAAATGTATGGCGCACTTTTTGATTGGTCCAGCGGATGCTGAGCTATACTAGTCAACAAGTTTGGGAAAAATGAAGAAAAATTAAATTTGTGAGATAATTAATCGGGAATACCGCCAATGTCTTAACCTGGGAGTCTCCAACAAAAAATGTATGGCGCACATTTTGATTGGTCCATCGGATGCTGAGCTACACTCAGAGAAATTTTTTAAAAAATTTTGAAAAATTAAATTTGCGAGATAATTAATCGGCAATACCGCCAAAGTCTTATCCCTGGAGTCTCGAACAAAAACTGTATAGCGCACTTTTTGTTTGGTCCAGCGGATGCTGAGCTATACTAGTCAACAAGTTTGGGAAAAATGAAGAAAAATTAAATTTGTGAGATAATTAATCGGGAATACCGCCAAAGTCTTAACCTGGGAGTCTCCAACAAAAAATGTATGGGGCACATTTTGATTGGTCCATCGGATGCTGAGCTACACTCAGATAAATTTTTTAAAAAATTTTGAAAAATTAAATTTGCGAGATAATTAATCGGCAATACCGCCAAAGTCTTATCCCTGGAGTCTCGAAGAAAAACTGTATAGCGCACTTTTAGTTTGGTCCAGCGCATGCTGAGCTAAACTCACTAAAACTGGGGAAAAATTTTCGAAAAAATAAATTTGCCAGATAATGACTCAGGAATAATGCCAAAAAAATGAGCAAAAAGTCTCGAACAAAAAATGTATGGCGCACTTTTTAATTGGTCCAGCAGATGCTGAGCTACACTCACAAAGATTTTGGGAAAATTTGAATTTGCGAGATATTTGCTCCGGAATACTGCCAATAAAATAGGAAAAAAGTTTTGAACAAAAAATGTATGGCGCACTTTTTGATTGGTCCAGCGGATGCTGAGCAACACTCAGATAAATTTTTTAAAAAATTTTGAAAAATTAAATTTGCGAGATAATTAATCGGCAATACCGCCAAAGTCTTATCCCTGGAGTCTCGAACAAAAACTGTATAGCGCACTTTTTGTTTTGTCCAGCGGATGCTGAGCTAAACTCACTAAAACTGGGGAAAAATTTACGAAAAAAAAAATTTGCCAGATAATGACTCAGGAATAATGCCAAAAAATTGAGCAAAAAGTCTCGAACAAAAAAATGTATGGCGCACTTTTTAATTGGTCCAGCGGATGCTGAGCTACACTCACAAAGATTTTGGAAAAATTTGGGAAAATTTGAATTTGCGAGATATTTGCTCCGGAATACTGCCAATAAAATAGGAAAAAAGTTTTGAACAAAAAATGTATGGCGCACTTTTTGATTGGTCCAGCGGATGCTGAGCTACAGTAAAAAATTTATTTGGAAAAAATTACAAAAAATTAAATTTGCGAGATTATCGTTTGCGAATACCACCAATAAAATATGGAAAAAGTTTCGAACAAAAAATGTGTAGGGCACTTTTTGATTGCTCCAGCGGATACTGAGCTACAGTAAAAAATATATTTGGAAAAAATTTAGAAAAATTAAATTTGCGAGATTATCGTTTGGGAATACCACCAATAAAATAGCGAAAAGTTTCGAACAAAAAATGTATGGGGCACTTTTTGATTGGTCCAGCGGATGCTGAGCTACAGTAAAAAATATATTTAAAAAAAATACAAAAAATTAAATTTGCGAGATTATCGTTTGGGAATACCAGCAATAAAATAGGGAAAAAGTTAAGAACAAAAAATGTATGGGGCACTTTTTGATTGGTCCAGCGGATACTGAGCTTCACGAGAAAACAAATTTGGAAAAAATTTAGAAAAAATAAATTTTCCAGATAATCGTACGGGAATATCGACACAGTCTTTAGCAAAAAAGTAGCGAACAAAAAATGTATGGCGCAATTTTTGATTGGATAAGCGGATGCTGGGCTACAGTAAAAAATATATTTGAAAAAAATACAAAAAATTAAATTTGCGAGATTATCGTTTGGGAATACCAGCAATAAAATAGGGAAAAAGTTAAGAACAAAAAATGTATGGGGCACTTTTTGATTGGTCCAGCGGATACTGAGCTACACGAGAAAACAACTTTGGAAAAAATTTAGAAAAATTGAATTTTTAAAATAATCGTACGGGAATATCGACACAGTCTTTAGCAAAAAAGTAGCGAACAAAAAATGTATGGCGCAATTTTTGATTGGATAAGCGGATGCTGGGCTACAATCAAATCAATTTTGGAAAAAATTTTGAAAAATTAAATTTTTGAGATAATTGCACCAGAGTGCCATAACTGTCTTTAGCAAAAAGTAGCAAACAAAAAATGTATGGGGCACTTTTTGATTGGTCCAGCGGATGCTGAGCTACAGTAAAAAATATATTTGAAAAAAATACAAAAAATTAAATTTGCGAGATTATCGTTTGGGAATACCACCAATAAAATATGGAAAAAGTTTAGAACAAAAAATGTGTGGGGCACTTTTTGTTTGGTCCAGCGGATGCTGAGCTAAACTCACTAAAACTGGGGAAAAATTTTCGAAAAAAAAAATTTGCCAGATAATGACTCAGGAATAATGCCAAAAAATTGAGCAAAAAGTCTCGAACAAAAAATGTATGGCGCACTTTTTAATTGGTCCAGCGGATGCTGAGCTACACTCACAAAGATTTTGGAAAAATTTGGGAAAATTTGAATTTGCGAGATATTTGCTCCGGAATACTGCCAATAAAATAGGAAAAATGTTTTGAACCAAAAATGGTTGGCGCACTTTTTGATTGGTCCAGCGGATGCTGAGCTACAGTAAAAAATTTATTTGGAAAAAATTACAGAAAATTAAATTTGCGAGATTATCGTTTGGGAATACCACCAATAAAATAGCGAAAAGTTTCGAACAAAAAATTTATGAGGCACTTTTTGATTGATCCAGCGGATACTGAACTACACGAGAAAACAAATTTGGAAAAAATGTAGAAAAATTGAATTTTCCAGATAATCGTTCGGGAATATTGACACAGTCTTTAGCAAAAAGTAGCGAACAAAAAATGTATGGCGCACTTTTTGATTGGTCCAGCGGATGCTGGAAAACAAATTTGGGAAAAATTTAGAAAAATTAAATTTGCGAGATTATCGTTTGCGATTACCACCAATAAAAAAGGGAAAAAGATTCAAACAAAAAATGTATGGGGCACTTTTTGATTGGTCCAGCGGATGCTGAGCTATACTAGTCAACAAGTTTGGGAAAAATGTAGAAAAATTAAATTTGTGAGATAATTAATCGGGAGTACCGACAAAGTCTTAACCTGGGAGTCTCCAACAAAAAATGTATGGCGCACATTTTGATTGGTCCATCGGATGCTGAGCTACACTCAGATAAATTTTTTAAAAAATTTTAAAAAATTAAATTTGCGAGATAATTAATCGGCAATACCGCCAAAGTCTTATCCCTGGAGTCTCGAACAAAAACTGTATAGCGCACTTTTTGTTTGGTCCAGCGGATGCTGAGCTAAACTCACTAAAACTGGGGAAATATTTTCGAAAAAAAAAATTTGCCAGATAATGACTCAGGAATAATGCCAAAAAATTGAGCAAAAAGTCTCGAACAAAAAATGTGTGGGTCACTGTTTGATTGCTCCAGCGGATACTGAGCTACAGTAAAAAATATATTTGGAAAAAATTTAGAAAAATTAAATTTGCGAGATTATCGTTTGGGAATACCACCAATAAAATAGCGCAAAGTTTCGAACAAAAAATGTATGGCGCACTTTTTGATTGGTCCAGCGGATACTGAACTACACGAGAAAACAAATTTGGAAAAAATGTAGAAAAATTGAATTTTCCAGATAATCGTTCGGGAATATTGACACAGTCTTTAGCAAAAAGTAGCGAACAAAAAATGTATGGGCACTTTTTGATTGGTCCAGCGGATGCTGAGCTACACGAGAAAACAAATTTGGAAAAAATTTAGAAAAATAAAATTTTCCAGATAATCGTTCGGGAATATTGACACAGTCTTTAGCAAAAACTAGCAAACAAAAAATGTATGGCGCACTATTTGATTTGTCCAGCGGATGCTGAGCTACAGTAAAAAATTTATTTGGAAAAAATTACAGAAAATTAAATTTGCGAGATTATCGATTGCGAATACCACCAATAAAATATGGAAAAAGTTTCGAACAAAAAATGTATGGTGCACTTTTTGATTGGTCCAGCGGATGCTGAGCTATACTAGTCAACAAGTTTGGGAAAAATGTAGAAAAATTAAATTTGTGAGATAATTAATCGGGAATACCGCCAAAGTCTTAACCTGGGAGTCTCCAACAAAAAATGTATGGCGCACATTTTGATTGGTCCATCGGATGCTGAGCTACACTCAGATAAATTTTTTAAAAAATTTTGAAAAATTAAATTTGCGAGATAATTAATCGGCAATACCGCCAAAGTCTTATCCCTGGAGTCTTGAACAAAAACTGTATAGCGCACTTTTTGTTTGGTCCAGCGGATGCTGAGCTAAACTCACTAAAACTGGGGAAAAATTTTCGAAAAAAAAAATTTGCCAGATAATGACTCAGGAATAATGCCAAAAAATTGAGCAAAAAGTCTGGAACAAAAAATGTATGGCGCACTTTTTAATTGGTCCAGCGGATGCTGAGCTACACTCACAAAGATTTTGGAAAAATTTGGGAAAATTTGAATTTGCGAGATATTTGCTCCGGAATACTGCCAATAAAATAGGAAAAAAGTTTTGAACAAAAAATGTAGGGCGCACTTTTTGATTGGTCCAGCGGATGCTGAGCTACAGTAAAAAATTTATTTGGAAAAAATTACAGAAAATTAAATTTGCGAGATTATCGATTGCGAATACCACCAATAAAATATGGAAAAAGTTTCGAACAAAAAATGTATGGGGCACTTTTTGATTGCTGCAGCGGATACTGAGCTACAGTAAAAAATATATTTGGAAAAAATTTAGAAAAATTGAATTTGCGAGATTATCGTTTGGGAATACCACCAATAAAATAGCGAAAAGTTTCGAACAAAAAATGTATGGGGCACTTTTTGATTGGTCCCGCGGATGCTGAGCTACAGTAAAAAATATATTTAAAAAAAATACAAAAAATTAAATTTGCGAGATTATCGTTTGGGAATACCAGCAATAAAATAGGGAAAAAGTTAAGAACAAAAAATGTATGGGGCACTTTTTGATTGGTCCAGCGGATACTGAGCTTCACGAGAAAACAAATTTGGAAAAAATTTAGAAAAAATAAATTTTCCAGATAATCGTACGGGAATATCGACACAGTCTTTAGCAAAAAAGTAGCGAACAAAAAATGTATGGCGCAATTTTTGATTGGATAAGCGGATGCTGGGCTACAATCAAATCAATTTTGGAAAAAATTTTGAAAAATTAAATTTTTGAGATAATTGCACCAGAGTGCCATAACTGTCTTTAGCAAAAAGTAGCAAACAAAAAATGTATGGGGCACTTTTTGATTGGTCCAGCGGATGCTGAGCTACAGTAAAAAATATATTTGAAAAAAATACAAAAAATTAAATTTGCGAGATTATCGTTTGGGAATACCAGCAATAAAATAGGGAAAAAGTTAAGAACAAAAAATGTATGGGGCACTTTTTGATTGGTCCAGCGGATACTGAGCTACACGAGAAAACAAATTTGGAAAAAATTTAGAAAAATTGAATTTTCAAAATAATCGTACGGGAATATCGACACAGTCTTTAGCAAAAAAGTAGCGAACAAAAAATGTATGGCGCAATTTTTGATTGGATAAGCGGATGCTGGGCTACAATCAAATCAATTTTGGAAAAAATTTTGAAAAATTAAATTTTTGAGATAATTGCACCAGAGTGCCATAACTGTCTTTAGCAAAAAGTAGCAAACAAAAAATGTATGGGGCACTTTTTGATTGGTCCAGCGGATGCTGAGCTACAGTAAAAAATATATTTGAAAAAAATACAAAAAATTAAATTTGAGAGATTATCGTTTGGGAATACCACCAATAAAATATGGAAAAAGTTTAGAACAAAAAATGTGTGGGGCACTTTTTGTTTGGTCCAGCGGATGCTGAGCTAAACTCACTAAAACTGGGGAAAAATTTTCGAAAAAAAAAATTTGCCAGATAATGACTCAGGAATAATGCCAAAAAATTGAGCAAAAAGTCTCGAACAAAAAATGTATGGCGCACTTTTTAATTGGTCCAGCGGATGCTGAGCTACACTCACAAAGATTTTGGAAAAATTTGGGAAAATTTGAATTTGCGAGATATTTGCTCCGGAATACTGCCAATAAAATAGGAAAAAAGTTTTGAACAAAAAATGTATGGCGCACTTTTTGATTGGTCCAGCGGATGCTGGAAAACAAATTTGGGAAAAATTTAGAAAAATTAAATTTGCGAGATTATCGTTTGCGATTACCACCAATAAAAAAGGGAAAAAGATTCAAACAAAAAATGTATGGGGCACTTTTTGATTGGTCCAGCGGATGCTGAGCTATACTAGTCAACAAGTTTGGGAAAAATGTAGAAAAATTAAATTTGTGAGGTAATTAATCGGGAATACCGCCAAAGTCTTAACCTGGTCGTCTCCAACAAAAAATGTATGGCGCAATTTTTGATTGGTCCAGCGGATGCTGAGCTACAGTAAAAAATATATTTGAAAAAAATACAAAAAATTAAATTTGCGAGATTATCGTTTGGGAATACCACAAATAAAATAGCGAAAAGTTTCGAACAAAAAATGTATGGGGCACTTTTTGATTGGTCCAGCGGATGCTGAGCTTCACGAGAAAACAAATTTGGAAAAAATTTAGAAAAAATAAATTTTCCAGATAATTGTTTAGGAATATCGACACACTCTTTAGGAAAAGTAGCAAACAAAAAATGTATGGGCACTTTTTGATTGGTCCAGCGGATGCTGAGCTACACGAGAAAACAAATTTGGAAAAAATTTAGAAAAATTGAATTTTCAAAATAATCGTTCGGGAATATTGACACAGTCTTTAGCAAAAAGTAGCAAACAAAAAATGTATGGCGCACTTTTTGATTGGTCCAGCGGATGCTGGAAAACATATTTGGGAAAAATTTAGAAAAATTAAATTTAGAAGATTGTCGTTTGCGAATACCACCAATAAAAAAGGGGAAAAGATTCAAACAAAAAATGTATGTGGCACTTTTTGATTGGTCCAGCGGATGCTGAGCTATACTAGTCAACAAGTTTGGGAAAAATGTAGAAAAATTAAATTTGTGAGATAATTAATCGGGAATACCGACAAAGTCTTAACCTGGGAGTCTCCAACAAAAAATGTATGGCGCACATTTTGATTGGTCCATCGGATGCTGAGCTACACTCAGATAAATTTTTTTAAAAATTTTGAAAAATTAAATTTGCGAGATAATTAATCGGCAATACCGCCAAAGTCTTATCCCTGGAGTCTCGAACAAAAACTGTATAGCGCACTTTTTGTTTGGTCCAGCGGATGCTGAGCTAAACTCACTAAAACTGGGGAAATATTTTCGAAAAAAAAAATTTGCCAGATAATGACTCAGGAATAATGCCAAAAAATTGAGCAAAAAGTCTCGAACAAAAAATGTGTGGGGCACTTTTTGATTGCTCCAGCGGATACTGAGCTACAGTAAAAAATATATTTGGAAAAAATTTAGAAAAATTAAATTTGCGAGATTATCGTTTGGGAATACCACCAATAAAATAGCGAAAAGTTTCGAACAAAAAATGTATGGCGCACTTTTTGATTGGTCCAGCGGATACTGAACTACACGAGAAAACAAATTTGGAAAAAATGTAGAAAAATTGAATTTTCCAGATAATCGTTCGGGAATATTGACACAGTCTTTAGCAAAAAGTAGCAAACAAAAAATGTATGGGGCACTTTTTGATTGGTCCAGCGGATGCTGAGCTACAGTATAAAATATATTTAGAAAAAAATATAAAAAATTAAAATTGCGAGATTATCGTTTGGGAATACCACCAATAAAATATGGAAAAAGTTTAGAACAAAACATGTGTGGGGCACTTTTTGATTGGTCCAGCGGATGCTGAGCTACACGAGAAAACAAATTTGGAAAAAATTTAGAAAAATTAAATTTTCCAGATAATCGTTCGGGAATATCGACACAGTCTTTAGCAAAAAAGTAGCGAACAAAAAATGTATGGCGCAATTTTTGATTGGTTAAGCGGATGCTGGGCTACAGTAAAAAATATATTTGAAAAAAATACAAAAAATTAAATTTGCGAGATTATCGTTTGGGAATACCAGCAATAAAATAGGGAAAAAGTTAAGAACAAAAAATGTATGGAGCACTTTTTGATTGGTCCAGCGGATGCTGAGCTTCACGAGAAAACAAATTTAGAAAAAATTTAGAAAAAATAAATTTTCCAGATAATTGTTCAGGAATATCGACACACTCTTTAGAAAAAGTAGCAAGCAAAAAATGTATGGGGCACTTTTTGATTGGTCCAGCGGATGCTGAGCTACACGAGAAAACAAATTTGGAAAAAATTTAGAAAAATTAAATTTTCCAGATAATCGTTCGGGAATATCGACACAGTCTTTAGCAAAAAAGTAGCGAACAAAAAATGTATGGCGCAATTTTTGATTGGATAAGCGGATGCTGGGCTACAATCAAATCAATTTTGGAAAAAATTTTGAAAAATTAAATTTTTGAGATAATTGCACCAGAGTGCCATAACTGTCTTTACCAAAAAGTAGCAAACAAAAAATGTATGGGGCACTTTTTGATTGGTCCAGCGGATGCTGAGCTATACTAGTCAACAAGTTTGGGAAAAATGTAGAAAAATTAAATTTGTGAGATAATTAATCGGGAATACCGACAAAGTCTTAACCTGGGAGTCTCCAACAAAAAATGTATTGCGCACATTTTGATTGGTCCATCGGATGCTGAGCTACACTCAGATAAATTTTTTAAAAAATTTTGAAAAATTAAATTTGCGAGATAATTAATCGGCAATACCGCCAAAGTCTTATCCCTGGAGTCTCGAACAAAAACTGTATAGCGCACTTTTTGTTTGGTCCAGCGGATGCTGAGCTAAACTCACTAAAACTGGGGAAAAATTTTCGAAAAAAAAAATTTGCCAGATAATGACTCAGGAATAATGCCAAAAAATTGAGCAAAAAGTCTCGAACAAAAAATGTATGGCGCACTTTTTAATTGGTCCAGCGGATGCTGAGCTACACTCACAAAGATTTTGGAAAAATTTGGGAAAATTTGAATTTGCGAGATATTTGCTCCGGAATACTGCCAATAAAATAGGAAAAAAGTTTTGAACAAAAAATGTATGGCGCACTTTCTGATTGGTCCAGCGGATGCTGACCTACACTCAGATAAATTTTTTAAAAAATTTTGAAAAATTAAATTTGCGAGATAACAGATCGGGTATACCGCCAAAGTCTTAACCCAGGAGTTTCGAACAAAAAATGTATGGCGCACTTTTTGGTTGGTTCAGCGGATGCTGAGCTAAACTCACTAAAACTAGGGAAAAATTTTCGAAAAAAAAAAATTTTCCAGATAATGACTCGGGAATAATCCAAAAAAATTGAGCAAAAAGTCTCGAACAAAAAATGTATGGCGCACTTTTTAATTGGTCCAGCGGATGCTGAGCTACACTCAAAAAGATTTTGGAAAAATTTGGGAAAATTTGAATTTGCGAGATATTTGCTCCGGAATACTGCCAATAAAATAGGAAAAAAGTTTTGAACAAAAAATGTATGGCGCACTTTTTGATTGGTCCAGCTGATGCTGAGCTACACTCAAAAAGATGTTGGAAAATTTTTGAAAAATTAAATTCGCGAGATAACTCCTCCGGAATACCACCAAAAAATTAGTCAAAAAGTTCCGAACAAAAAATGTATAGCGCACTTTTTAATTGGTCCAGCGGATGCTGAGCTACACTTACTAAAACTAGGGAAAAATTTTCGAAAAAAAAATTTACCCGATAATGACTCGGGAATAATGCCAAAAAATTGAGCAAAATGTAGCGAACAAAAAATGTATGGGCACTTTTTGATTGGTCCATCGGATGCTGAGCTACACGAGAAAACAAATTTGGAAAAAATTTAGAAAAATTAAATTTTCCAGATAATCGTTCGGGAATATCGACACAGTCTTTAGCAAAAAAGTAGCAAACAAAAAATGTATGGCGCACTTTTTGATTGGTCCAGCGGATGCTGGAAAACATATTTGGGAAAAATTTAGAAAAATTAAATTTAGAAGATTATCGTTTGCGAATACCACCAATAAAAAAGGGGAAAAGATTCAAACAAAAAATGTATGGGGCACTTTTTGATTGGTCCAGCGGATGCTGAGCTATACTAGTCAACAAGTTTGGGAAAAATGTAGAAAAATTAAATTTGTGAGATAATTAATCGGGAATACCGACAAAGTCTTAACCTGGGAGTCTCCAACAAAAAATGTATGGCGCACATTTTGATTGGTCCATCGGATGCTGAGCTACACTCAGATAAATTTTTTAAAAAATTTTGAAAAATTAAATTTGCGAGATAATTAATCGGCAATACCGCCAAAGTCTTATCCCTGGAGTCTCGAACAAAAACTGTATAGCGCACTTTTTGTTTGGTCCAGCGGATGCTGAGCTAAACTCACTAAAACTGGGGAAATATTTTCGAAAAAAAAAATTTGCCAGATAATGACTCAGGAATAATGCCAAAAAATTGAGCAAAAAGTCTCGAACAAAAAATGTGTGGGGCACTTTTTGATTGCTCCAGCGGATACTGAGCTACAGTAAAAAATATATTTGGAAAAAATTTAGAAAAATTAAATTTGCGAGATTATCGTTTGGGAATACCACCAATAAAATAGCGAAAAGTTTCGAACAAAAAATGTATGGCGCACTTTTTGATTGGTCCAGCGGATGCTGAACTACACGAGAAAACAAATTTGGAAAAAATGTAGAAAAATTGAATTTTCCAGATAATCGTTCGGGAATATTGACACAGTCTTTAGCAAAAAGTAGCAAACAAAAAATGTATGGGGCACTTTTTGATTGGTCCAGCGGATGCTGAGCTACAGTATAAAATATATTTAGAAAAAAATATAAAAAATTAAAATTGCAAGATTATCGTTTGGGAATACCACCAATAAAATATGGAAAAAGTTTAGAACAAAACATGTGTGGGGCACTTTTTGATTGGTCCAGCGGATGCTGAGCTACACGAGAAAACAAATTTGGAAAAAATTTAGAAAAATAAAATTTTCCAGATAATCGTTCGGGAATATTGACACAGTCTTTAGCAAAAAGTAGCAAACAAAAAATGTATGGCGCAATTTTTGATTGGTCCAGCGGATGCTGAGCTATACTAGTCAACAAGTTTGGGAAAAATGTAGAAAAATTAAATTTGTGAGATAATTAATCGGGAATACCGCCAAAGTCTTAACCTGGTAGTCTCCAACAAAAAATGTATGGTATATAATTTTTTTAAAAATTTTGAAAAGATTAAATTTGCGAGATAATTGATCGCGTATACCGCCAAAGCCTTACCCGGGAGTTTCGCAAAAGAAATGTATGGCGCACTTTTTGATTGGTCCAGCGGATGCTGAGCTACACTCAGATAAATTTTTTAAAAAATTTTGAAAAATTGAATTTGCGAGATAATTAATCGGCAATACCGCCAAAGTCTTATCCCTGGAGTCTCGAACAAAAACTGTATAGCGCACTTTTTGTTTGGTCCAGCGGATGCTGAGCTAAACTCACTAAAACTGGGGAAAAATTTACGAAAAAAAAAATTTGCCAGATAATGACTCAGGAATAATGCCAAAAAATTGAGCAAAAAGTCTCGAACAAAAAATGTATGGCGCACTTTTTAATTGGTACAGCGGATGCTGAGCTACACTCACAAAGATTTTGGAAAAATTTGGGAAAATTTGAATTCGCGAGATATTTGCTCCGGAATACTGCCAAAAAAATAGGAAAAAAGTTTCGAACAAAAAATGTATGGGGCACTTTTTGATTGGTCCATCGGATGCTGAGCTACACGAGAAAACAAATTTGGAAAAAATTTAGAAAAATTAAATTTTCCAGATAATCGTTCGGGAATATCGACACAGTCTTTAGCAAAAAAGTAGCGAACAAAAAATGTATGGCGCAATTTTTGATTGGTTAAGCGGATGCTGGGCTACAGTAAAAAATATATTTGAAAAAAATACAAAAAATTAAATTTGCGAGATTATCGTTTGGGAATACCAGCAATAAAATAGGGAAAAAGTTAAGAACAAAAAATGTATGGAGCACTTTTTGATTGGTCCAGCGGATGCTGAGCTTCACGAGAAAACAAATTTAGAAAAAATTTAGAAAAAATAAATTTTCCAGATAATTGTTCAGGAATATCGACACACTCTTTAGAAAAAGTAGCAAGCAAAAAATGTATAGGGCACTTTTTGATTGGTCCAGCGGATGCTGAGCTACACGAGAAAACAAATTTGGAAAAAATTTAGAAAAATTAAATTTTCCAGATAATCGTTCGGGAATATCGACACAGTCTTTAGCAAAAAAGTAGCGAACAAAAAATGTATGGCGCAATTTTTGATTGGATAAGTGGATGCTGGGCTACAATCAAATCAATTTTGGAAAAAATTTTGAAAAATTAAATTTTTGAGATAATTGCACCAGAGTGCCATAACTGTCTTTACCAAAAAGTAGCAAACAAAAAATGTATGGGGCACTTTTTGATTGGTCCAGCGGATGCTGAGCTATACTAGTCAACAAGTTTGGGAAAAATGTAGAAAAATTAAATTTGTGAGATAATTAATCGGGAATACCGACAAAGTCTTAACCTGGGAGTCTCCAACAAAAAATGTATTGCGCACATTTTGATTGGTCCATCGGATGCTGAGCTACACTCAGATAAATTTTTTAAAAAATTTTGAAAAATTAAATTTGCGAGATAATTAATCGGCAATACCGCCAAAGTCTTATCCCTGGAGTCTCGAACAAAAACTGTATAGCGCACTTTTTGTTTGGTCCAGCGGATGCTGAGCTAAACTCACTAAAACTGGGGAAAAATTTTCGAAAAAAAAAATTTGCCAGATAATGACTCAGGAATAATGCCAAAAAATTGAGCAAAAAGTCTCGAACAAAAAATGTATGGCGCACTTTTTAATTGGTCCAGCGGATGCTGAGCTACACTCACAAAGATTTTGGAAAAATTTGGGAAAATTTGAATTTGCGAGATATTTGCTCCGGAATACTGCCAATAAAATAGGAAAAAAGTTTTGAACAAAAAATGTATGGCGCACTTTCTGATTGGTCCAGCGGATGCTGACCTACACTCAGATAAATTTTTTAAAAAATTTTGAAAAATTAAATTTGCGAGATAACAGATCGGGTATACCGCCAAAGTCTTAACCCAGGAGTTTCGAACAAAAAATGTATGGCGCACTTTTTGGTTGGTTCAGCGGATGCTGAGCTAAACTCACTAAAACTGGGGAAAAATTTTCGAAAAAAAAAATTTTCCAGATAATGACTCGGGAATAATCCAAAAAAATTGAGCAAAAAGTCTCGAACAAAAAATGTATGGCGCACTTTTTAATTGGTCCAGCGGATGCTGAGCTACACTCAAAAAGATTTTGGAAAAATTTGGGAAAATTTGAATTTGCGAGATATTTGCTCCGGAATACTGCCAATAAAATAGGAAAAAAGTTTTGAACAAAAAATGTATGGCGCACTTTTTGATTGGTCCAGCTGATGCTGAGCTACACTCAAAAAGATGTTGGAAAATTTTTGAAAAATTAAATTCGCGAGATAACTCCTCCGGAATACCACCAAAAAATTAGTCAAAAAGTTCCGAACAAAAAATGTATAGCGCACTTTTTAATTGGTCCAGCGGATGCTGAGCTACACTTACTAAAACTAGGGAAAAATTTTCGAAAAAAAAATTTACCCGATAATGACTCGGGAATAATGCCAAAAAATTGAGCAAAAAGTAGCGAACAAAAAATGTATGGGCACTTTTTGATTGGTCCATCGGATGCTGAGCTACACGAGAAAACAAATTTGGAAAAAATTTAGAAAAATTAAATTTTCCAGATAATCGTTCGGGAATATCGACACAGTCTTTAGCAAAAAAGTAGCGAACAAAAAATGTATGGCGCAATTTTTGATTGGTTAAGCGGATGCTGGGCTACACTTAAATCAATTTCGGAAAAAATTTTGAAAAATTAAATTTTTGAGATAACTGCACCAGAGTGCCATAACTGTCTTTAGCAAAAAGTAGCAAACAAAAAATGTATAGGGCACTTTTTGATTGGTCCAGCGGATGCTGAGCTACAGTAAAAAATATATTTGAAAAAAATACAAAAAATTAAATTTGCGAGATTATCGTTTGGGAATACCAGCAATAAAATAGGGAAAAAGTTAAGAACAAAAAATGTATGGGGCACTTTTTGATTGGTCCAGCGGATACTGAGCTACACGAGAAAACAAATTTGGAAAAAATTTAGAAAAATTGAATTTTCCAGATAATCGTTCGGGAATATTGACACAGTCTTTAGCAAAAAGTAGCGAACAAAAAATGTATAGCCCACTTTTTGATTGGTCCAGCGGATGCTGAGCTACAGTATAAAATATATTTAGAAAAAAATATAAAAAATTAAAATTCCGAGATTATCGTTTGGGAATACCACCAATAAAATATGGAAAAAGTTTAGAACAAAAAATGTGTTGGGCACTTTTTGATTGGTCCAGCGGATGCTGAGCTATACTAGTCAACAAGTTTGGGAAAAATGTAGAAAAATTAAATTTGTGAGATAATTAATCGGGAATACCGCCAAAGTCTTAACCTGGGAGTCTCCAACAAAAAATGTATGGCGCACTTCTTGATTGGTCCATCGGATGCTGAGCTACACTCAGATAAATTTTTTTAAAAATTTTGAAAAGATTAAATTTGCGAGATAATTGATCGCGTATACCGCCAAAGCCTTACCCCGGGAGTTTCGAAAAAGAAATGTATGGCGCACTTTTTTATTGGTCCAGCGGATGCTGAGCTACACTCACAAAGATTTTGGAAAAATTTGGGAAAATTTGAATTTGCGAGATATTTGCTCCGGAATACTGCCAATAAAATAGGAAAAAAGTTTTGAACAAAAAATGTATGGCGCACTTTTTGATTGGTCCAGCGGATGCTGAGCTACAGTAAAAAATTTATTTGGAAAAAATTACAAAAAATTAAATTTGCGAGATAATCGTTTGCGAATACCACAAATAAAATATGGAAAAAGTTTCGAACAAAAAAAGTGTGGGGCACTTTTTGATTGCTCTAGCGGATACTGAACTACAGTAAAAAATATATTTGGAAAAAATTTAGAAAAATTAAATTTGCGAGATTATCGTTTGGGAATACCACCAATAAAATAGCGAAAAGTTTCGAACAAAAAATTTATGGGGCACTTTTTGATTGGTCCAGCGCATACTGAACTACACGAGAAAACAAATTTGGAAAAAATGTAGAAAAATTGAATTTTCCAGATAATCGTTCGGGAATATTGACACAGTCTTTAGCAAAAAGTAGCGAACAAAAAATGTATAGCCCACTTTTTGATTGGTCCAGCGGATGCTGAGCTACAGTATAAAATATATTTAGAAAAAAATATAAAAAATTAAAATTGCGAGATTATCGTTTGGGAATACCACCAATAAAATATGGAAAAAGTTTAGAACAAAAAATGTGTGGGGCACTTTTTGATTGGTCCAGCGGATACTGAGCTACAGTAAAAAATATATTTGGAAAAAATTTAGAAAAATTAAATTTGCGAGATTATCGTTTGGGAATACCACCAATAAAATAGCGAAAAGTTTCGAACAAAAAATGTATGGCGCACTTTTTGATTGGTCCAGCGGATGCTTGAAAACAAATTTGGGAAAAATTTAGAAAAATTAAATTTGGGAGATTATCGTTTGCGAATACCACCAATAAAAAAGGGAAAAAGATTCAAACAAAAAATGTATGGCGCACTTTTTGATTGGTCCAGCGGATGCTGAGCTATACTAGTCAACAAGTTTGGGAAAAATGTAGAAAAATTAAATTTGTGAGATAATTAATCGGGAATACCGACAAAGTCTTAACCTGGGAGTCTCCAACAAAAAATGTATGGCGCACATTTTGATTGGTCCATCGGATGCTGAGCTACACTCAGATAAATTTTTTAAAAAATTTTGAAAAATTAAATTTGCGAGATAATTAATCGGCAATACCGCCAAAGTCTTATCCCTGGAGTCTCGAACAAAAACTGTATAGCGCACTTTTTGTTTGGTCCAGCGGATGCTGAGCTAAACTCACTAAAACTGGGGAAATATTTTCGAAAAAAAAAATTTGCCAGATAATGACTCAGGAATAATGCCAAAAAATTGAGCAAAAAGTCTCGAACAAAAAATGTGTGGGGCACTTTTTGATTGCTCCAGCGGATACTGAGCTACAGTAAAAAATATATTTGGAAAAAATTTAGAAAAATTAAATTTGCGAGATTATCGTTTGGGAATACCACCAATAAAATAGCGAAAAGTTTCGAACAAAAAATGTATGGCGCACTTTTTGATTGGTCCAGCGGATGCTGAACTACACGAGAAAACAAATTTGGAAAAAATGTAGAAAAATTGAATTTTCCAGATAATCGTTCGGGAATATTGACACAGTCTTTAGCAAAAAGTAGCAAACAAAAAATGTATGGGGCACTTTTTGATTGGTCCAGCGGATGCTGAGCTACAGTATAAAATATATTTAGAAAAAAATATAAAAAATTAAAATTGCAAGATTATCGTTTGGGAATACCACCAATAAAATATGGAAAAAGTTTAGAACAAAACATGTGTGGGGCACTTTTTGATTGGTCCAGCGGATGCTGAGCTACACGAGAAAACAAATTTGGAAAAAATTTAGAAAAATAAAATTTTCCAGATAATCGTTCGGGAATATTGACACAGTCTTTAGCAAAAAGTAGCAAACAAAAAATGTATGGCGCAATTTTTGATTGGTCCAGCGGATGCTGAGCTATACTAGTCAACAAGTTTGGGAAAAATGTAGAAAAATTAAATTTGTGAGATAATTAATCGGGAATACCGCCAAAGTCTTAACCTGGTAGTCTCCAACAAAAAATGTATGGTATATAATTTTTTTAAAAATTTTGAAAAGATTAAATTTGCGAGATAATTGATCGCGTATACCGCCAAAGCCTTACCCCGGGAGTTTCGCAAAAGAAATGTATGGCGCACTTTTTGATTGGTCCAGCGGATGCTGAGCTACACTCAGATAAATTTTTTAAAAAATTTTGAAAAATTGAATTTGCGAGATAATTAATCGGCAATACCGCCAAAGTCTTATCCCTGGAGTCTCGAACAAAAACTGTATAGCGCACTTTTTGTTTGGTCCAGCGGATGCTGAGCTAAACTCACTAAAACTGGGGAAAAATTTACGAAAAAAAAAATTTGCCAGATAATGACTCAGGAATAATGCCAAAAAATTGAGCAAAAAGTCTCGAACAAAAAATGTATGGCGCACTTTTTAATTGGTACAGCGGATGCTGAGCTACACTCACAAAGATTTTGGAAAAATTTGGGAAAATTTGAATTCGCGAGATATTTGCTCCGGAATACTGCCAAAAAAATAGGAAAAAAGTTTCGAACAAAAAATGTATGGGGCACTTTTTGATTGGTCCATCGGATGCTGAGCTACACGAGAAAACAAATTTGGAAAAAATTTAGAAAAATTAAATTTTCCAGATAATCGTTCGGGAATATCGACACAGTCTTTAGCAAAAAAGTAGCGAACAAAAAATGTATGGCGCAATTTTTGATTGGTTAAGCGGATGCTGGGCTACAGTAAAAAATATATTTGAAAAAAATACAAAAAATTAAATTTGCGAGATTATCGTTTGGGAATACCAGCAATAAAATAGGGAAAAAGTTAAGAACAAAAAATGTATGGAGCACTTTTTGATTGGTCCAGCGGATGCTGAGCTTCACGAGAAAACAAATTTAGAAAAAATTTAGAAAAAATAAATTTTCCAGATAATTGTTCAGGAATATCGACACACTCTTTAGAAAAAGTAGCAAGCAAAAAATGTATAGGGCACTTTTTGATTGGTCCAGCGGATGCTGAGCTACACGAGAAAACAAATTTGGAAAAAATTTAGAAAAATTAAATTTTCCAGATAATCGTTCGGGAATATCGACACAGTCTTTAGCAAAAAGTAGCAAACAAAAAATGTATGGCGCACTTTTTGATTGGTCCAGCGGATGCTTGAAAACAAATTTGGGAAAAATTTAGAAAAATTAAATTTGGGAGATTATCGTTTGCGAATACCACCAATAAAAAAGGGAAAAAGATTCAAACAAAAAATGTATGGCGCACTTTTTGATTGGTCCAGCGGATGCTGAGCTACACTCAGATAAATTTTTTAAAAAATTTTGAAAAATTAAATTTGCGAGATAATTAATCGGAAATACCGCCAAAGTCTTATCCCTGGAGTCTCGAACAGAAACTGTATAGCGCACTTTTTGTTTGGTCCAGCGGATGCTGAGCTAAACTCACTAAAACTGGGGAAAAATTTTTGAAAAAAAAAATTTGCCAGATAATGACTCGGGAATAATGCCAAAAAAATAGGAAAAAAGTTTTGAACAAAAAATGTATAGCGCACTTTTTGAGTGGTCCAGCGGATGGTAAGCTACACGAGAAAACAAATTTGGAAAAAATTTAGAAAAATAAAATTTTCCAGATAATCGTTCGGGAATATCGACACAGTCTTTAGCAAAAAGTAGCAAACAAAAAATGTATGGGGCACTTTTTGATTGGTCCAGCGGATGCTGAGCTACAGTGTAAAATATATTTAGAAAAAAATATAAAAAATTAAATTTGCGAGATTATCGTTTGGAATAATGCCAAAAAATTGAGCAAAAAGTCTCAAACAAAAAATGTATGGCGCACTTTTTAATTGGTCCAGCGGATGCTGAGCTACACTTAAAAAGAGTTTGGGAAAATTTAAATTTGCAAGATATCTGCTCCGGAATACTGCCAATAAAATAGGAAAAAGTTTTGAACAAAAAATGTATGCCGCACTTTTTGATTGGTCCAGCGGATGCTGAGCTACACTCAAAAAGATGTTGGAAAAACTTTAGAAAAATTAAATTTGCGAGATAACTCCTCTGGAATAATGCCAAAAAATTGAGCAAAAAGTCTGGAACAAAAAATGTATGGCGCACTTTTTGATTGGTCCAGCGGATGATGAGCTACACTCACTAAAACTGGAGAAAAATTTTCGAAAAATTAAATTTGCGAGATAACTGCTCCGGAATACCGCCAATAAAATAGGGAAAAAGTTTTGAATAAAAAATGTTTGGCGCAGATTTTGATTGGTCCAGCGGATGCTGAGCTACACTAGAAAACAAATTTGGAAAAAATTTAGAAAAATTAAATTTGGGAGATAATCGTTCGGGAATACCGTTAAAGTAGTTAGATTGTAGACAAAAATCGTTTTCTATTTTAGAGTGAATTGTATACTACCAAAACACATTTTTCCATACTAGGTTACGTGGGAGGTTTCTACATACCCTTAAATCAATATTTTTGATTAAAATATTAATTTTATGGTAAGGAAAAAAAGAGTGCTGCCACCTAACTTCTAAAAAGCGCGGTTCTATTGATTTTGTCGACAAATGTTAATAATAAATTGTAATAGATTGAAATTAATAAAAACATTAAATTTTTATAATTATTTAACAATATTCATCATAAAAACATCAATCTTATTGTTTTAATCATTTAACTACATATTTCATCATTTTTTATATATTTAAGACAAAATTTCAATCTCAACCTCGTGTTCCACGAATGCTCCGCTAATTTCGTGGAGCATTCGCAATATGCAATCCGCCAGGGTACGTGTTCTTTAAAATGTAGTTAAACAAGAAATGAAAAGAAATGTTAGGGCAAATGAAACGGTTTTCTATAATTTGACTTTTTTCCGAGCACTACGTATTGCGCGCAAGCACTGCCGCGCGATAGCTACGCACATTCAACGGCGTCGACCCTGTAGTATTTAATTTTTCTCTGGTATCAGTTAGGTTTTTTATAATATAATAGACTGTATTATAATAATATATTTTAACCTTCGCCGGACGGGATACCCACCCAGGGTGGGTCAGATTGAACTGAAATTGTCATATCTTCTAATGTTTTGCTTAAAATGAATAGCCATTTTAAGTCACTAAACAAAATCTAAAAAACTTTCAATAAATATGTAAAAACAATTTTTTTTAAAAAAATTGCATCTCGATTATTTATATTTTTTATCAATGTATATACGGACATAACCGAGATAATTGAGATATTTTTTTAATTCTATTTTACAAAAAGACTTGAAATCATCTAGACTTTTCACTGTGTTTTATGTTGTCAAATAATGGATATAAAAATATAATATGGCATTTATATTTGCTTAAACAATTTATTGTTGTTATTTATTAATTTTTTTTCTTTTGCACCTACAAAAATGCAGTTTTTTTCTAATTTTGCAATTTATCAAGCTGAATATAATATAACATAGATTTGGTGTAAAATTATTAATTCAACAGTTCTTTAAACAATTTATAAAATTTTGCTACAGTCTATGTACATTTGAGAAAGTTATAAATTATTAGTAATAAATTGATTAAACAAATAAAAAATCAACAAAACATTAATAGAATATATTATTTGGTAACATATAACAATTTCAGAAAAAACTGGATGATTCTATGTTTTTATTTCAATATACAAAGAAGAAAACATTTGATTCACCCTGGGTGGGTTCCCGTCAACAAAGTATATATAAAAAATCTGTAGTCCGGCGAAGGTTAAAATATATTATTATTTTATTATATATAATAATCGTGAATATCTTTCGTTCATTCTGTCCACACCTGAAGTTAGTATTTGTTATAGGTCTTTTCTTTTTTTTAAATGTGTTGTTGGACATTATTTTATGTTGGTTAAAATTTTTCAATGTTTTGACATTGTCATTTGTGCGGTCGTATTTTAATTATTAAAAATTATAAAATTTTTAGAATCGTGCAAAAAATTGTGAGGATTGTGAGAAAAATTGATTCGATTGCTGTTAGAGTAAGCTGCATAAGTTGATGGTAAGTTTAATTTAAAATATTTAATAATTTTATCAAATTTCAAAAATTTATTTAATTAATCACGATAATTTAATTAATTTTAAAAATAATAAAAAAAATTTTACATTAATTATTTATGGGACGTTTCACGTCAACCGGCTCAGAGCTCTGCCCAAAATTCTAATTGATAAAAATAAACATGTAATACATCAAAATACTCGTAAACTAATACCCTATCAATTAAAGCGTGGCAGAATTGAAAATTCAAAATGGCGTCTTTGCTGTACCGATTTAAAGATGTTGTATTTGTGAAAAAGCGAATAAACATATTATTTTCTCCCTAAAAACAATGCATAAATGTCGGGCAAGGACATATTCTACTGTTAATTTGGTTGCTGACATCGATTCTGGAGTCCAATTTTCAAAATTCAAAATGGCGGATTCAATATGGCGGATGTTTTTTTGAAAATTCATTGAATTTTCTTGAAATTTGTTACTCGCGGGTTTTCGGGGTCGCTGATTACGAATCTGAAGTCCGATTTTCAAAATTCAAAATGGCGGATCCAATATGGTGGACAACTGTTTTAAAAATTCATCCAATTCACTTGAAATTCGTTACTGATGGGTTTTCGGGGTCGCTGATTACGAATCTGATGACAGATTTTTGAAATTCAAAATGGCAGATCCAATATGGCGGACAACTTTTTTAAAAATTCATCCAATTCACTTGAAATTCGTTACTCATAGGTTTTCGGGGTCGCTGATTACGAATCTGATAACACATTTTTGAAATTCAAAATGGCGGATCCAATATGGCATTGAGAAAGCCCGTTTGATGCAATGTAGCAATGTGCAACGATTGGGTGGCCTTGAAAAAGGCCGATTGATGTAATGTAGCAATGTGCAACGATTGAGTGGCATTGAAAAAGGCCGATTGATATGCTGTTGCAATGTGCAACTATTGGGTGGCCTTGAAAAAGGCCGATTGATGTAATGTAGCAATGTGCAACGATTGGGTGGGCTTGAAAATAAAAAAAATTAAAAATTGATTTTCCCACTCCTTCCCTTCTTGGAAACCATAAGAAAATCAATTTTTAATTTTACTGATTTTAAACCATTGCTAAAAACTTAGAAACTATGGGAAAATTAATTTTTAATTTTACTGATTTTGGATTTTGTACATAAAAAACAAAACGTGGTTCACTGTTGAGTACATTTTCCTATATTTAGATGATCATCAGTCCCATGCTGCCTAATTTTAGCAATGATCCTAAATCCGTTAAATTAAAAGAAAAAATTTCCATGCGGTTTCTAAGATTTTAGCAATGTTCAAAAATTAGTAAAATTAAAAAATTGATATTCCCCATCGTTTCTAAGTTTTTAGCAATTGACCAAAATTAGTAAAATTAAGAAGGTAAAATTAAGTATTCTTAAGTATATTAAGTATATCTGTCATCAGATTCGTAATCAGCGACCCCGAAAACCCATGAGTAACGAATTTCAAGTGAATAGGATGAATTTTTAAAAAAGTTGTCCGCCATATTGGATCCGCCATTTTGAATTTCAAAAATCTGTCATCAGATTCGTAATCAGCGACCCCGAAAACCCATGAGTAACGAATTTCAAGTGAATTGGATGAATTTTTAAAACAGTTGTCCGCCATATTGGATCCGCCATTTTAAATATTAAAAATCGGACTTCAGATTCGTAATCAGCGACCCCGAAAACCCGCGAGTAACAAATTTCAAGAAAATTCAATGAATTTTCAAAACAACATCCGCCATATTGAATCCGCCATTTTGAATTTTGAAAATTGGACTCCAGAATCGATATCAGCAACCAAATTAACAGTAGAATATGTCCTTGCCCGACATTTATGCATTGTTTTTAGGGAGAAAATAATATGTTTATTCGCTTTTTCACAAATACAGCATCTTTAAATCGGTACAGCAAAGACGCCATTTTGAATTTTCAATTCTGCCACGCTTTAATTGATAGGGTATTAGTTTACGAGTATTTTGATGTATTACATGTTTATTTTTATCAATTAGAATTTTGGGCAGAGCTCTGAGCCGGTTAACGTGAAACGTCCCTTATTTATATTATTTTTGTTATATATATTATATATTACAAATTAAATGTTTTTTTCACAAAATATTTATTTATTTTTGTTATTATAATTAAAAAAATTTATATTTTATATACATATAAATTTTTAATATTGACTAAATATTAATTTTTTTTAATAATTTTTATTTTTAAATATTAGCTTAATATAAAAATTTTGAAAATAATTTTTATTTAAAATAAAATTTAAATTATTATATTTTATATATATTTATACATTAATTAATTAGGAATATTGAATAATATATATTAAATATTGAATTTAAATTAAATAATTTATAAATTATTTATTTATTAATTTAAATTTATTAATATTAAAAATTATTATTTATTATTATATAATAATAAAAAATAAAAAATTTCATTTAATAACAAATATTTTTATTATTTTTTGGTTATAATTTTTTTTTTGCAAAATATTTTTTTTTATTATAGGCAATTGAAAATTTATATATTTCATATAATAGATTAATAAAAATTATTATTTATTATTGTATAATAAAAGATAAAAAATTTTATTTCATGATAAATATTTTGATGATAAGAAATTTTTACAAGACCTTTACCGATATATGTTATATTAAAAATTATCATTTTAAATTTTAAATCGAAAATTTTGTTGAAGAATTTCTGAAAAATTATCGACAAATAGGGTAACTGCACCAGTGGTGGATCATGCACCAGTGGTGGATCAACTGCGAGAAAAATGGTCATTTGTGTTTACACGTTTGTAAGTAAATGAACCGCAAGTGTCGGTAATTGTTAAGAAAGTTATACAGATCAATATTACAATTTAAAAAAATTTTTAAATTCATCGCGAAGAAAGCAGGACAACAATTACTAAAGTGGTGACAGAAAACAAGAGTTTTCCTTAACATGTAAGTTAAGAGTATATTTTGGAATAGAAAGCTTTGGAGCCATTTTAGGACAATTTTTAATTCTTTTCACAATAGGAGGCATTTCGTTTCATCCCCATAGAGCCCTGAGAACAATATTTACGTCTGTAAGTAGCGCGTGTCCATTGTTTTCGGGTGATCCACGACTGGAACCAAAACAGTAACAAAATCTAGTGGTGGATCAGTCCTACTTTTCGCCTGTTGACGCATTGTTTTATTGAAAATTTTATGAGTTAAATTTTAGTTAAAAATAATTCAAATGTTTATTAATTGGTAACACCTGGGGGTCGATTACATAACTTTCCCACATTTTACATCCCACATCTCACTTCCCACATTTTACATCCCACTTCCCACATCTCACTTCCTACATTTTACATCCCACTTCCCACATCCCATATTTCACATCTCACTTCCCATATTTCATATCTCACTTCCCATATTTCATATCCCACTTCCCATATTTCACATCTCACTTCTTACTTCCCATATTTCATATCCACTTCCCATATTTCACATACCACATCCCACTTCCCATATTTCACATTCCACATCTCACTTCCCACATTTCACATCCCACTTCTTACATTTCACTTTTCACACTTCACATCTCACATTGTACATTACACTTTTCTTATCACGCTTCCCACCTTTTATATCCCACTTCTCACATCTCTCCCATTTCCCACAAGATGTTGGATGTGGAAAGTGGTATGTAAAATGTGGGAAGTGAGAAGTGTGATGTAAAATGTGGGAAGTGAGATGTGGGAATTGAGAAGTGGGATGTAAAATGTAGGAAGTGAGATGTGGGAAATGGGATGTAAAATGTGGGAAGTGAGATGTAAAATGTGGGAAGTGAGATGTAAAATGTGGGAAATGAGATGTGGGAAATGGAATGTGGGAATTGAGAAGTGGGATGTAAAATGTAGGAAGTGAGATGTGGGATGTGGGAAAGTTACGTAATCGACCCCCTGATTTCAAATTGTTAAATTTTTGTTGAATTAAAATACCCAGAATTAATAAATGTTATTTATCATTGAAACTGAAGCTTTAAGAGTTTCTATTTATTTATTACCAAAAATTCTAATAAAAAGATGATTAATTAATATTTAGTCACATTATATGTATAGAAATGAAAGAGGAGGCGATATGGATAGGAAAATTAATTTGAAAATCTGTCCGTAAAGCCTTATAAAAGTTGCAAAACGTCTCAGTCTCGTAATTTTAAAATGCAATGTTTTTTAGTATGATTTTTTAAGTGATCCACCACTGGAGCAATCTATAACCATGACTGGTGCAAACAGTGATCCAGAATAGGATCATTGACAAATTATCTTTGATGGAGCATTAAAGTAATCGTAGGTGTCAAAATTAAGTCTAACCTTGAAGGAAATGTCTATTGGAACTATCTGGTCCATAATACTATAAAGAATAACCTCGAATTTGTCTAAAAACAACCTACACAGAACTTCAAAGTCAAAATAAGAAAGTTAAGGGGCTTAACTGATCCACCACTGGTGCAGTTACCCTATTTAAATATAAATTTTTATTAATTTTTTAAAAAAAGCTAATAACGCGTGCATGATTTTAGACGTTTTTTTTTGTTCCAAAATAATAAAATTATTTTACATAATAAATATTCTGCCAGACATACAATAGGACTTAAAAATTTTTAATCAGATCATTAATTATTAAGATAAAATCATTTTTTCTACCTTTAATGTAATAATACTTAATAAATAAGAATTATTATAAAAAAATTTATTTTCTTAAAGTTTTTAAAAATTAATTTTTTTAGAATCTTTGATAAAATAATTTTCTCGATATCATGTATGAAAAATTATGGATTTTTAAAAAAATAATTGAATTTATATATTTAAATATGTAAAATTTTGATTAAAAATAAAGTTGTTTTTCTACAGATCCTCCTTATATTTCGATCAACGATGTCAGAGACATTAAAAAACTGGAAAAAATGTGGACAATGAATATTTGCGCAAGGGAATTAAGAGAGTTAAAAAAATAAATAAAATAGAAGAAAAAGAAGATGATTCAGAAAAAAAATTAAATTAAATTAAAAAAAATTTGATTATATTAAATATTTAAATAAAATTTAATTCAAGAAGCTGAAGTACACAACGTTTACCAAGAAATTTTTTTTAAAAGTTGTATATTAAGCCTAAATTACATATTAAAGCATTCTTCAAATAACTATTCCGCCTATGTTAAAGATATGTAATTTAGACGTAATATTTAACTTTTTTAAAAAAATGTTTTTATTGATAAATGTTGCGTACTTCAGCTTCGTCTCAATTCTATTAAATATTAATTATATAAAAATATAATTTTCATTATTATTATTAACAATGTAATAATATTGTTGATAATATTAATTTTAATTTCTTTATAATAAACAATTACATTCTTAAATTCGCGCGCTTAATTTTGCTAGTTATAAAATATTCTATTATATTATAAAAAGTTTTATATTATAAAAAACATAACTGATACCAGAGAAAAATTAAATACTACAGGGTCGGCGCCGTTGAACGTGCGTGGCTCTCGCGCGGCAGTGCTTGCGCGCAATATGTAGTGCTCGGAAAAAAGTCAAATTATAGAAAACCGTTTCATTTTTTATTAAATTTTGCAACTTTATAAAAAAAGGGGGGGGGGGCCACTTCAGTAATTTTTACTCACATATAACATATACCGTATCAGATACTGCGGAAATTCCGTATAAGATATCCCTGGGAAAAACAACACTGGTTACCCACGGCGTGAAAATTTGGATATCCCATCTTTTCGTAGCATATCCCTGGGATATACTTTTGTTGTGTGGGTAATTATTTCAATAATGCTTAACTAATAGTTTTCATTTAAGATATAGAAAAAGAAGATTTTTTTTATTTTTTATACTAAATTGAAGAATAAAACAAACCTTGAAGCTGATCAGCTTACGGGACTAATGAGACCGGCGTACGTGGTCATAAACTGCAACCGATTATAGGTGTTCCTAATTTCTTTCCCAAGATGCTCTTGTGTCGACTTGATGTTGGTGTGTTACCAGTTGTTTTTACTGTTCTTCTTGAAATGCGACTTGGAGTTGCAAAATAGTCTAAAAAAATTTTTTATCATCTTTTAGGTCTTTTCATTTCAATTTTTATTTACATTTTTTACTCAAAAATCCTAAATATATTTTGAATACATATATTATTTCCCATTTTATTTTTTATGATTATTTATCACCTTTTCTTTCATTTTCATATTTTGCATTTAAGGCGGTTCAACCCCTTGGTATAACCTCAAACTAAAAATTAATTTTGTCATGAAATAAATTATAACTAAAATTAATTTTACTAAATTTTTAAAAATCAAGTTGTATGACTTTAAAAAATAATTAATTAAGACCAAAATTTGTTATCAAATAATAATTACAATGTTCGACAAAATTTTGCTACAAGAATAAACGACGGTGATTCTAATAGGATTTTTGCCGTAGATTACGAATCTGTAAGTAAAATTGTCCTATCACGTCTCAATTTTGAGAAAAACTGGGTCAAAGTGTTAAAAAATCATATTTTTGTCATTTTTTGAAGCACTTTAAAAAAAGAACGCTACCTGATAATCAGCTCAAATATGGCTTAAATGAGAGTTCGAACCCTCAAATTTATCCTCTAAAAGCAAAAAAACATGTAGCTGTAACTTAAAATTGTGGGGAACAATTTTTTTACCGCGTGCGCGCCCAGTATAAACGATAATATGAAACAAATTGACAAAAAAGTCGTCAAGGACACAAAATCGATTTTAAATTCGTTTGAAAATCGTTACACGGTGGTTCTTAGGGTCGCTGATGACGAATCTGATGGTAGTTTTTTAAAATACAATATGGCGGATCTAATATGGTGGACGAATTTTTGCTACATGATTTTTTGCTTTTTGAGGTTAAAGTTGAGGGTTCGAATTCTCATTTAAGCCATATTTGAGCTGATTATCAGGTAGCGTTCTTTTTTTATAGTGCTTCAAAAAATGCCAAAAATGTGATTTTTTGACACTTTGATCCCGTTTTTCTCAAAATTAAGACGTGATGGGACAATTTCACTTACAGATTCGTAATCTACGGCAAAAATCATATAAGAATCACCGTCGTTTATTCTTGTGTCAAAAAATAACCTAAATTTTGTCAACCAGTGTTATTTAGGATTTTGTTTTTTTTTCTTTTGAAAAATTAGTCAATAAATTTAATTTTATTTAATTATAATTTAATTATTGACATTTTATTATTGTTTACTTGTGTTTTAAAAATAAATAAAAAAAAAAACAGTACTTTGTACGTAATTAAAAATAAAAAAATTTTTTTTGTTGAAATCAATGAAAGGTGAATAAACCATTAAAATGTGTAAAATTTCTCATTTCAACAAGAAAAAAAATAAGGATAAATATCAATTCTGAAAGTAAAAACGAATCGATATAAAAAATTACATTTGTTAAATAAAATGTAAATAACATATTACAGATTTTATTTTTACTGTGTAATTTTTATTGTTTTCTTTTTTTTATTTTATATAGGGCATTTTATTTCAAAATGTACAAGCAAAAAAATAAAATTTTTAAAACAAACACAGAAAAAATGTTGGTGTAGCAGCTGCCCCAAACAAAAAATTTCTATATTTAATAGTATATTGTTATTTAATATTTTATTTAATATTCTATATTTAATATTATATTATAGTAAATTATATCATACTTAATATTTACCTTGAGTTTCTGTGTAAGTGAAATTAACGGAAAGTAAAAATCTTTTGTTTGGGACAACTGCTGCACCAAAATTTTTCAAGGGTATTTTTTTTGTTCAATATACACTTAAGGAACACTAGATTTAAGCGATCTCGCTTTCAAAAATTTTAATATATTCAGGAAAGCCAAATTTTCTTACAATAATCCTACAAAATTGATTTAATTATCTTTGGAATTTTCTAACTTTATTGTTATGACCATAAATTTTAGATTTTTTCTTTCTACTTAAATGTAAACAAATCTTAGGTCGCACAGGTATCAAGGTAATAATTGAAAAATTGTTTCGGCAAACAAATAATTGCAAATTATAATTTTTCAAATATTATTTCACGAATATTTTTATTTAAAAAATTTTTTAAATATATAAAACTAATATAATTTTTGCAATTATTATTATTTAGAAAAAATAAGTTTTTCCATAGTATTTAATTTTTAAAATAATATTAATAAACCTTCTTATAAAAATAAATTAATGCATAATATTTTAAAAATTTTCATTGTAGGAAAAAAATTGCCATTAATTATTATATAACAATAAATTTCTAACCTTAGATTGAGATAAAAATTTTGTGGAATAACTCATTAATAGTTTAAGAATTCGTTGACATGTACCAGAGATTAAATTTTATATTTTGAAAAAAATAATTAAAATCGTAAATCAGGCAAAATGAATTTATCTTCAACTTATGCAATTTTCTAACAAAATATAAACAGGTAACAGCACGAGTTGTAAAATTGATTTAATTAACTTTAAGATTTTCTGTTCCCATTGTTATGACCATCAATTTAAGGTTTGTCCTTTCTACTTAAATGTAAACAAATCTTGGGCCTCGCAGGTATCAAGGTAATAAAGTTGAAAAATCGTTTCGACTTTTGAATATTTGAAAATTATAATTCTTCAAATATTATTTAAAGCATAGAATTGAAAATGTTAATTAAGGAAAACATATCAGACATTTTTATTAATTTATTATTATCATATTTGTTAAGATAGAAATTATATTAAATGACAGACAATTTTTACGTACGAAATTGTAAGAATTATTTCGTACATAGTTTCTGAAAAAAGAGGGTTGTAGGGTAAGTGTACCAGTTACAGAAGGTGCACCAATTATTTTCGATGGTCGTAATTATCTTTTCTAAATGAATAGTACATTGTAGAAAATTTAAAAAAAACAAAATAATTTTTAAATTAACCATATATTTCCAATTACATATTTACCCCATCAAATTTAATATCGATGGCACTATAATAATTATTCTCTTACAATTATAATTCACTGCTGTCAAATTTACTCGATTCGCCATTTTCTTAATAATTCAAGTTGACGGGAGTTGAATTTAAAAAAATAAATTAAATATATTTCTAATTATTTTTTTTGTATTAAAATATTATTATTCCATAGTAGCAGAACTGTAATAAGTTTCTATATAAATATATTTGTGAAAATAAATTTTTTATATTTTATAAAATTAAGTCATCGGTATCTGGTTCCATATTTTATCTCAGCTCCATTTTTCGAGGCACTACTGACTCGAAAATTGGTGCAGTCATCATCATTTGTCGATGATTCGAAGGAAAAAAAATTAAAAATAAAATTAGACAAGTTTTTTTTTATGAAACTTCAGTGATGCATACAAAAAATGTATGGCGCACTTTTTGATTGGTCCAGCGGATGCTGAGCTACACTAGAAAACAAATTTGGAAACAATGTAGAAAAATTAAATTTGCGAGATAACTGCTCCGGAATACCATAAATAAAATGGTCAAAAAGTTTCGAACAAAAAATGTATGGCGCACTTCTTGATTGGTCCAGCGGATGCTGGGCTACACTCAAATCAATTTCGGAAAAAATTTTAAAAAATTAAATTTTTGAGATAATCGCTCCGGAGTGCCATAACTGTCTTTAGCAAAAAGTAGCGAACAAAAAATGTATGGGGCACTTTTTGATTGGTCCAGCGGATTCTAAGCTACAGTAAAAAAAATATTTGAAAAAAATTACAAAAAATTAAATTCGCGAGTTTATCGTTTGGGAATACCACGAATAAAATAGGGAAATAGTTTCGAACAAAAAATGGATAGGGCACTTTTTGATTGGTCCAGCGGATGCTGAGCTACAGTAAAAAATATATTTGGAAAAAATTACAAAAAATTAAATTCGCGAGATTATCGTTTGGGAATACCACGAATAAAATAGGGAAATAGTTTCGAACAAAAAAAGTACGCGTCACATTTTGATTGGTCCAGCGGATGCTGAGCTACAGTAAAAAATATATTTAGTAAAAATTACAAAAAATTAAATTCGCGAGTTTATCGTTTGGGAATACCACGAATAAAATAGGGAAATAGTTTCGAACAAAAAATGGATGGGGCACTTTTTGATTGGTCCAGCGGATGCTGAGCTACATTAAAAAATATATTTGGAAAAAATTACAAAAAATTAAATTCGCGAGATTATCGTTTGGGAATACCACGAATAAAATAGGGAAATAGTTTCGAACAAAAAAAGTACGCGTCACATTTTGATTGGTCCAGCGGATGCTGAGCTACAGTAAAAAATATATTTAGTAAAAATTAAAAAAAATTAAATTTGCGAAATTATCGTATGAAAATACCACGAATAAAATAGGGAAAAAGTTTCGAACAAAAAATGTATGGGGCACTTTTTGATTGGTCAAGCGGATGCTGAGCTACAGTAAAAAATATATTTAGAAAAAATTACAAAAAATTAAATTTGCGAGATTATCGTTTGGGAATACCACCAATAAAATAGGGAAAAAGTTTCGAACAAAAAATGTATGGGGCACTTTTTGATTTGTCCAGCGGATGCTGAGCTACACTAGAAAACAAATTTGGAAACAATGTAGAAAAATTAAATTTGCGAGATAACTGCTCCGGAATACCATAAATAAAATGGTCAAAAAGTTTCGAACAAAAAATGTATGGCGCACATCTTGATTGGTCCAGCGGATGCTGGGCTACACTCAAATCAATTTCGGAAAAAATTTTAAAAAATTAAATTTTTGAGATAATCGCTCCGGAGTGCCATAACTGTCTTTAGCAAAAAGTAGCGAACAAAAAATGTATGGGGCACTTTTTGATTGGTCCAGCGGATTCTAAGCTACAGTAAAAAAAATATTTGAAAAAAATTACAAAAAATTAAATTCGCGAGTTTATCGTTTGGGAATACCACGAATAAAATAGGGAAATAGTTTCGAACAAAAAATGGATGGGGCACTTTTTGATTGGTCCAGCGGATGCTGAGCTACAGTAAAAAATATATTTGGAAAAAATTACAAAAAATTAAATTCGCGAGATTATCGTTTGGGAATACCACGAATAAAATAGGGAAATAGTTTCGAACAAAAAAAGTACGCGTCACATTTTGATTGGTCCAGCGGATGCTGAGCTACAGTAAAAAATATATTTAGTAAAAATTAAAAAAAATTAAATTTGCGAAATTATCGTATGAAAATACCACGAATAAAATAGGGAAAAAGTTTCGAACAAAAAATGTATGGGGCACTTTTTGATTGGTCAAGCGGATGCTGAGCTACAGTAAAAAATATATTTAGAAAAAATTACAAAAAATTAAATTTGCGAGATTATCGTTTGGGAATACCACCAATAAAATAGGGAAAAAGTTTCGAACAAAAAATGTATGGGGCACTTTTTGATTTGTCCAGCGGATGCTGAGCTACACTAGAAAACAAATTTGGAAAAATTTTAGGAAAATTAAATTTTGAAGATAATCGTTCGGGAATACCGACAAAGTCTTTAGCAAAAAGTAGCGAAACAAAAAATGTATGGCGAACTTTTTGTTTTGTCCAGCGGATGATGAGCTACACTCAAAAATATTTTGAAAAAATTTTCGAAAATATAAATTTTCGAGATAATCGTTCGGAAATACCGAAAAAAATAGTCAAAAAGTTTCCAACAAAAAATGTATGGCGCAGTTTTTGATTGGTCCGGCGGATGCTGAGCTACACGAGAAAACAAATTTCGAAAAAATTTAGATAGATTTAATTTGGGAGATTATCGTTTGGGAATACCACCAATAAAATAGGGAAAAAGTTTCGAACAAAAAATGTATGGCGCACTTTTTGATTGGTCCAGCGGATGCTGAGCTACACTCAAAAAGATTTTGAAAAAATTTTCGAAAAATTAAATTTGCGAGATAACTGTTCCGGAATACCGCCAATAAAATAGGGAAAAAGTTTCGAACAAAAAATGTATGGCGCACTTTTTGATTGGTCCAGCGGATGCTGAGCTACACTCAAAATGATTTTGGAAAAATTTTCGAAAAATTAAATTTGCGAGATAACTGTTCCGGAATACCGCCAATAAAATAGGGAAAAGTTTGAACAAAAAATGTATGGCGCACTTTTTGATTGGTCCAGCGGATGCTGAGCTACACTCAAAAAAATGTTGAAAAAATTTTCGAAAAATTAAATTTGCGAGATAACTTCTCCGGAATACCAGCAAAAAAGTAGTCAAAAAGTTTCGAACAAAAAATGTATGGCGCACTTTTTGATTGGTCCAGCGGATGCTGAGCTACACTCAAAAAGATTTTGGAAAAATTTGGGAAAATTTAAATTTGCGAGATATCTGCTCCGGAATACTGCCAATAAAATAGAAAAAAAGTTTTGAACAAAAAATGTATGGCGCACTTTTTGATTGGTCCAGCTGATGCTGAGCTACACTCGAAAAGCTGTTGGAAAAATTTTCGAAAAATTAAATTTGCGAGATAACTCCTCCGGAATACCAACAAAATATTAGTCAAAAAGTTCCAAACAAAAAATGTATGGCGCACTTTTCGATTGTTCCAGCGGATGCTGAGCTACACTCACTAAAACTGGGGAAAAATTTTCGAAAAAAAAAATTTGCCAGATAATGACTCGGGAATAATGCCAAAAAATTGAGCAAAAAGTCTCGAACAAAAAATGTAGTGCGCACTTTTTGATTGGTCCAGCAGATGCTGCGCTACACTCACTAAAACTGGGGAAAATTTTTCGAAAAAAAAATTTGCTAGATAATGAATCGGGAATAATGCCAAAAAATTGAGCAAAAAGTCTCAAACAAAAAATGTATGGCGCACTTTTTGATTGGTCCAGCAGATGCTGCGCTACACTCACTAAAACTGGGGAAAAATTTTCGAAAAAAAAAATTTGCCAGATAATGACTCGGGAATAATGCCAAAAATTAAGCAAAAAGTCTCGAACAAAAAATGTATGGCGCACTTTTTGATTGGTCTAGCGGATGCTGAGCTACACTCAAATAAATTTCTGAAAAAATTTTAAAAAATTAAATTTTCGAGATAATCTCTCCGCAATACCACAACTGTCTTTAGAAAAGAGTATCGAACAAAAAAAGTATAGGTACCTTTTTGATTGGTCCAGCGGATGCTGAGCTACAGTAAAAAAAATATTTAGTAAAAATTAAAAAAAATTAAATTTGCGAAAGTATCGTATGAAAATACCACGAATAAAATAGGGAAAAAGTTTCGAACAAAAAATGTATGGGGCACTTTTTGATTGGTCAAGCGGATGCTGAGCTACAGTAAAAAATATATTTAGAAAAAATTACAAAAAATTAAATTTGCGAGATTATCGTTTGGGAATACCACCAATAAAATAGGGAAAAAGTTTCGAACAAAAAATGTATGGCGCACTTTTTATTTGGTCCAGCGGATGCTGAGCTACACGAGAAAACAAATTTCGAAAAAATTTAGATAGATTTAATTTGGGAGATTATCGTTTGGGAATACCACCAATAAAATAGGGAAAAAGTTTCGAACAAAAAATGTATGGCGCACTTTTTGATTGGTCCAGCGGATGCTGAGCTACACTCAAAAAGATTTTGGAAAAATTTTCGAAAAATTAAATTTGCCAGATAATGACTCGGGAATAATGCCAAAAATTAAGCAAAAAGTCTCGAACAAGAAATGTATGGCGCACTTTTTGATTGGTCCAGCGGATGCTGAGCTACACTCATTAAAACTGGGGAAAAATTTTCGAAAAAAAAATTTGCCCGATAATGACTCGGGAATAATGCCAAAAAATTAAGCAAAAAGTCTGGAACAAAAAATGTATGGCGCACTTTTTGATTGGTGCAGCGGATAATGAGCTACACTCACTAAAAATGGGGAAAAATTTAAAAAAAAAATTTGCCCGATAATGAATCGGGAATTATACCAAAAAATTGAGCAAAAAGTCTCGAACAAGAAATGTATGGCGCACTTTTTGATTGGTCCAGCGGATGCTGAGCTACACTCATTAAAACTGGGGAAAAATTTTCGAAAAAAAAATTTGCCCGATAATGACTCGGGAATAATGCCAAAAAATTAAGCAAAAAGTCTGGAACAAAAAATGTATGGCGCACTTTTTGATTGGTCCAGCGAATGCTGAGCTACACTCAAAAAGATTTTGGAAAAATTTGTGAAAATTTAAATTTGCGAGATATCTGCTCCGGAATACTGCCAATAAAATAGAAAAATAATTTTGAACAAAAAATGTATGGCGCACTTTTTGATTGGTCCAGCGGATGCTGAGCTACACTCACTAAAACTGGGGAAAAATTTTCGAAAAAAAAATTTGCTAGATAATGAATCGGGAATAATGCCAAAAAATTAAGCAAAAAGTCTGGAACAAAAAATGTATGGCGCACTTTTTGATTGGTGCAGCGGATAATGAGCGACACTCACTAAAACTGGGGAAAAATTTTCGAAAAAAAAAATTTGCCAGATAATGACTCGGGAATAATGCCAAAAATTAAGCAAAAAGTCTCGAACAAAAAATGTATGGCGCACTTTTTGATTGGTCTAGCGGATGCTGAGCTACACTCACTAAAACTGGGGAAAAATTTTCGAAAAAAAAATTTGCTAGATAATGAATCGGGAATAATGCCAAAAAATTGAGCAAAAAGTCTGGAACAAAAAATGTATAGCGCACTTTTTGATTGGTCCAGCAGATGCTGCGCTACACTCACTAAAACTGGGGAAAAATTTTCAAAAAAAAAAATTTAACAGATAATGACTCGGGAATAATTATAAAAAATTGAGCAAAAAGTCTCGAACAAAAAATGTATAGCGCACTTTTTGATTGGTCCAGCGGATAATGAGCTACACTCACTAAAAGTGGGGAAAAATTTAAAAAAAAAATTTGCCCGATAATGAATCGGGAATAATACCAAAAAATTGAGCAAAAAGTCTCGAACAAGAAATGTATGGCGCACTTTTTGATTGGTCCAGCGGATGCTGAGCTACACTCATTAAAACTGGGGAAAAATTTTCGAAAAAAAAATTTGCCCGATAATGAGTCGGGAATAATGCCAAAAAATAAAGCAAAAAGTCTGGAACAAAAAATGTATGGCGCACTTTTTGATTGGTCCAGCGGATGCTGAGCTACACTCACTAAAACTGGGGAAAAATTTTCAAAAAAAAAATTTGCCCGATAATGACTCGGGAATAATGCCAAATATTAAGCAAAAAGTCTGGAACAAAAAATGTATGGCGCAGTTTTTGATTGGTCCAGCGGATGCTGAGCTACACTCAAAAAAATTTTGGAAAAATTTTCGAAAAATTAAATTTGCGAGATAAATCCTCCGGAATAGCACCAAAAAAATAGTCTTAAAGTTCGGAACAAAAAATGTATGACGCACTTTGTGATTGGTGCAGCGGATGCTGAGCTACACTCAATAAAACTGGGGAAAAATTTTCGAAAAAAAAATTTGCCAGATAATGACTCGGGAATAATGTCAAAAAATTAAGCAAAAAGTCTCGAACAAAAAATGTATGGCGCACTTTTTGATTTGTCCAGCGGATACTGAGCTACACTCACTAAAACTGGGGAAAAATTTTCGAAAAAAAAATTTGCCAGATAATGACTCGGGAATAATGCCAAAAAATTAAGCAAAAAGTCTCGAACAAAAAATGTATGGCGCACTTTTTGATTGGTCCAGCGGATGCTGAGCTACACTTTACTAAAACTGGGGAAAAATTTTCGAAAAAAAAATTTGCCCGATAATGACTCGGGAATAATAACAAAAAATTGAGCAAAATGTCTCGAACAAGAAATATATGGCGCACTTTTTGATTGGTCCAGCGGATGCTGAGCTACACTCACTAAAACTGGGGAAAAATTTACGAAAAAAAAATTTGCCCGATAATGACTCGGGAATAATACCAAAAAATTGAGCAAAAAGTCTCGAACAAGAAATGTATGTCGCACTTTTTGATTGGACCAGCGGATGCTGAGCTACACTCAATAAAACTGGGGAAAAATTTTTGAAAAAAAAATTTGCTAGATAATGAATCGGGAATAATGCCGAAAAATTGAGCAAAAAGTATCGAACAAAAAATGTATGGCGCACTTTTTGATTGGTCCAGCTGATGCTGAGCTACACTCACTAAAACTGGGGAAAAATTTTCGAAAAAAAAATTTTTTAGATAATGAATCGGGAATAATGCCAAAAAATTAAGCAAAAAGTCTGGAACAAAAAATGTATGGCGCACTTTTTGATTGGTGCAGCGGATAATGAGCTACACTCACTAAAAATGAGGAAAAATTAAAAAAAAAATTTGCCCGATAATGACTCGGGAATAATTATAAAAAATTGAGCAAAAAGTCTCGAACAAAAAATGCATGGCGCACTTTTTGATTGGTCTAGCGGATGCTGAGCTACACTCAAAAAAATTTTGGAAAAATTTTCGAAAAAATAAATTTGCGAGAAAACCCCTCCGGAATACCACCAAAAAAATAGTCTAAAAGTTCGGAACAAAAAATGTATGACGCACTTTTTGATTGGTGCAGCGGATGCTGAGCTACACTCACTAAAACTGGGGAAAAATTTACGAAAAAAAAATTTGCCCGATAATGACTCGGGAATAATACCAAAAAATTGAGCAAAAAGTCTCGAACAAGAAATGTATGTCGCACTTTTTGATTGGACCAGCGGATGCTGAGCTACACTCACTAAAACTGGGGAAAAATTTACGAAAAAAAAATTTGCCCGATAATGACTCGGGAATAATACCAAAAAATTGAGCAAAAAGTCTCGAACAAGAAATGTATGTCGCACTTTTTGATTGGACCAGCGGATGCTGAGCTACACTCAATAAAACTGGGGAAAAATTTTTGAAAAAAAAATTTGCTAGATAATGAATCGGGAATAATGCCAAAAAATTGAGCAAAAAGTCTCGAACAAAAAATGTATGGCGCACTTTTTGATTGGTCCAGCTGATGCTGAGCTACACTCACTAAAACTGGGGAAAAATTTTCGAAAAAAAAATTTTTTAGATAATGAATGGGGAATAATGCCAAAAAATTAAGCAAAAAGTCTGGAACAAAAAATGTATGGCGCACTTTTTGATTGGTGCAGCGGATAATGAGCTACACTCACTAAAAATGGGGAAAAATTAAAAAAAAAATTTGCCCGATAATGACTCGGGAATAATTATAAAAAATTGAGCAAAAAGTCTCGAACAAAAAATGCATGGCGCACTTTTTGATTGGTCCAGCGGATGCTGAGCTACACTCAAAAAAATTTTGGAAAAATTTTCGAAAAAATAAATTTGCGAGAAAACCCCTCCGGAATACCACCAAAAAAATAGTCTAAAAGTTCGGAACAAAAAATGTATGACGCACTTTTTGATTGGTGCAGCGGATGCTGAGCTACACTCACTAAAACTGGGAAAAAAATTTTCGAAAAAAAAATTTGCCAGATAATGAATCGGGAATAATGCCAAAAAGTTGAGCAAAAAGTCTCGAACTAAAATTGTATGGCGCTCTTTTTGATTGGTCCAGCGGATGCTGAGCTACACTCACTAAAACTGGGGAAAAATTTTTGAAAAAAAATTTAACATATAATGACTCGGGAATAATGCCAAAAATTAAGCAAAAAGTCTCGAACAAAAAATGTATGGCGCACTTTTTGATTGGTCCAGCGGATGCTGAGCTACACTCACTAAAACTGGAGAAAAATTTTCGAAAAAAATAGTTGCTAGATAATGAATCGGGAATAATGCCAAAAAATTAAGCAAAAAGTCTCGAACAAAAAATGTATGGCGCACTTTTTGATTGGTTCAGCAGATGCTGCGCTACACTCACTAAAACTGGGGAAAAATTTTCAAAAAAAAAAATTTAACAGATAATGACTCGGGAATAATTATAAAAAATTGAGCAAAAAGTCTCGAACAAAAAATGCATGGCGCACTTTTTGATTGGTCTAGAGGATGCTGAGCTACACTCAAAAAAACTGGGGAAAAATTTTTGAAAAAAAAATTTGCTAGATAATGAATCGGGAATAATGCCAAAAAATTGAGCAAAAAGTCTCGAACAAAAAATGTATGGCGCAATTTTTGATTGGTCCAGCGGATGCTGAGCTACACTCACTAAAACTGGGGAAAAATTTTCGAAAAAAAATTTAACAGATAATGACTTGGGAATAATTTAAAAAAAATTGAGCAAAAAGTCTCGAACAAAAAATGTATGGCGCACTTTTTGATTGGTCCAGCGGATGCTGAGCTACACTCACTAAAACTGGGGAAAAATTTTCGAAAAAAAAATTTGCTAGATAATGAATCGGGAATAATGCCAAAAAATTGAGCAAAAAGTCTCGAACAAGAAATGTATGGCGTACTTTTTGATTGGTCCAGCGGATGCTGAGCTACACTCACTAAAACTGGGGAAAAATTTTCGAAAAAAAAATTTGCTAGATAATGAATCGGGAATAATGCCAAAAAATTAAGCAAAAAGTCTGGAACAAAAAATGTATGGCGCGCTTTTTGATTGGTCCAGCGGATAATGAGCTACACTCACTAAAAATGGGGAAAAATTTAAAAAAAAAATTTGCTAGATAATGAATCGGGAATAATGCCAAAAAATTGAGCAAAAAGTCTCGAACAAAAAATGTATAGCGCACTTTTTGATTGGTCCAGCAGATGCTGCGCTACACTCACTAAAAATTGGGGAAAAATTTTCAAAAAAAAAAATTTAACAGAAAATGACTCGGGAATAATTATAAAAAATTGAGCAAAAAGTCTCGAACAAAAAATGTATAGCGCACTTTTTTATTGGTCTAGCGGATGCTGCGCTACACTCACTAAAACTGGGGAAAAAGTTTCGAAAAAAAAAATTTGCCCGATAATGACTCAGGAATAATACCAAAAAATTGAGCAAAAAGTCTCGAACAAAAAATGTATGGCGCACTTTTTGATTGGTCCAGCAGATGCTGCGCTACACTCACTAAAACTGGGGAAAAATTTTCGAAAAAAAATTTAACAGATAATGACTCGGGAATAATTTAAAAAAATTGAGTAAAAAGTCTCGAACAAAAAATGTATGGCGCACTTTTTGATTGGTCCAGCGGATGCTGAGCTACACTCATTAAAACTAGGGAAAAATTTTCGAAAAAAAAAAATTTGCCAGATAATGACTCAGGAATAATGCCAAGAAATTGAGCAAAAAGTCTCGAACAAAAAATGTATAGCGTACTTTTTGATTGGTCTAGCGGATGCTGAGCTACACTCACTAAAACTGGGGAAAAATTTTCGAAAAAAAATTTGCCCGATAATGACTCGGGAATAATACCAAAAAATTGAGCGAAAAGTCTCGAACAAGAAATGTACGGCGCACTTTTTGATTGGTCCAGCGGATGCTGAGCTACACTCACTAAAACTGGGGGAAAATTTTCGAAAAAAAAATTTGCCCGATAATGAATCGGGAATAATACCAAAAAATTGAGCAAAAAGTCTGGAACAAGAAATGTATGGCGCACTTTTTGATTGGTCCAGCGGATGCTGAGCTACAGTAGAAAACAAATTTGGAAGAAATTTAGAAAAATTAAATTTGGGAGATAATCGTTCGGGAATACCGTTAAAGTAGTTAGATTGTAGACAAAAATCTTTTTCTATTTTAGAGTGAATTGTATACTACCAAAACACATTTTTCCAGACTAGGTTACGTGGGAGGTTGCCACATACCCTTAAATCAATATTTTTGATTAAAATATTAATTTTATGGTAAGGAAAAAAAGAGTGCTGCCACCTAACTTCTAAAAAGCGCGGTTCTATTGATTTTGTCGACAAATGTTAATAATAAATTGTAATAGATTGAAGTTAATAAAAACATTAAATTTTTATAATTATTTAACAATATTCATCATAAAAACATCAATCTTATGGTTTTAATCATTTAACTACATATTTCATCATTTTTTATATATTTAAGACAAAATTCAATCTCAACCTCGTGTTCCACGAATGCTCCGGCAATTTCGTGGGGCATTCGCAACATGCAATCCGCCAGGGTACGTGTTCTTTAAAATGTAGTTAAACAAGAAAAATGAATAGCCATTTTAAGTCACTAAACAAAATCTAAAAAACTTTCAATAAATATATGTAAAAACAATTTAAAAAAAAAATTTCATTTTAATTATTTATAACTTTTATCAATGTATATACGTACATAACCTGGATAATTGAAATATTTTTTTAAATCTATTTTACAAAAAGACTTGAAATCATCAAGTGCTTTATGTTGTCAATTAATGGATATAAAAATATAATATGGCATTTATATTTGCTTAAACAGTTTATTGTTGTTATGTATTAACTTTTTTTCTTTTGCACCTAAAAAAATGCAGTTGTTTTCTACTTTTGCAATTTATCAAGATGAATATAATAAAACATAGATTTGGTGTAAAATTATTAATTTAACAATTGTTTAAACAATTTATAAAATTTTGCTACTGTCTATGTAGATTTGAGAAAGTTATAAATTATTAGTAATAAATTGATTAAACAAATAAAAAATCAACAAAACATTAATAGAATATATTATTTGGTAACATATAACAATTTCAAAAAAAACTGGATGATTCTAAGATTTTATTTCAAAATACAAAGAAGAAAACATTTGATCCTCCCTGGGTGGTTTCCCGTCAACAGAGGATATAAAAAATCTCTAGTCCGGCGAAGCTTAATATATTTTATTATAAAATATTCTATTATATTATAATAAAATGTCTTTTCATTTCCTGTTTAACTATATTTTAAAGAACACGTAGCAAACAAATTTCAAAATACTATGTGAACATATTACCAGATACTAGTACTTGAAAATACAAAGATTTATTTTAAATTTTTCAACTTTTTAAAAAAAGGGGGTCCACTTCAGTAATTTTTACTCACATATGGGGCATTTCATTTGAAAACGATCAGTCATGACTTAGATTTTTTTAATATTTCGTTTTTTTGTATTGTTTGGGGACTTAAATAAGTGTGAAAAATTTTAATTAAAAATCTTAAGTTTTTTTCAAGTTATTTACATTAACAAATTTAAGATACTTTTTTTCCTTTTCGCTATAACTTTTTCATTTTTCTTTGTACAGAAAAGAGTTTTAAATGTTTTTTCTTCAAAAATTGTTGAATTTTAAGAAAATGATTTTTATTTTTAATATTTTAGAATTTTTATATTATTTATTAAAAAAAAAAATTTTTATTAATGTTTAAACCTGTTATCGGGCTAATTTCGATCTAAAAAAAATCATGAATATTCTTCAATATTATACAAATTACATATTAAAATTTGGTGAATGCATTATGTTTTGTTCTCGAGAAAAATTTTTTTGAAATTTACCGTGCATGGCTCTAGCGGTCGCATCGGTCAACGCTTGGGTTAGATCCCATGCTGCGCGCCGATAGAGCCATGCACGGTAAATTTCAAAAAAAAATTTCTCGAGAACTAAACATAATGCATTCACCAAATTCTAATATGTAATTTGTATAATATTGAAGAATATTCATGATTTTTTTTAGATCGAAATTAGCCCGATAACAGGTTTAAACATTAATAAAAAAAATTTTTTTAAATAAATAATATAAAAATTATAAAATATTAAAAATAAAAATCATTTTCTTAAAATTCAATCATTTTTGAAGAAAAAACATTTAAAACACTTTTCTGTACAAAGAAAAATGAAAAAGTTATAGCGAAAAGGAAAAAAAGTATCTTAAATTTGTTAATGTAAATAACTTGAAAAAAACTTAAGATTTTTAATTAAAATTTTTCACATTTATTTTAGTCCTCAAACAATACAAAAAAACGAAATATTAAAAAAATCTAAGTCATGACTGATCGTTTTCAAATGAAATGCCCCATATGAGATATACCCTATCAGATACTGCGGAAATTCCGTATAAGATATCCCTGGGACAAACAACACGGGTTACCCACGGCGTGAAAATTTGGATATCCCATCTTTTCGTAGCATATCCCTGGGATATACTTTTGTTGTGTGGGTAAATTATTTCACTAATGCTTAAATAATAGTTTTCATTTGAGATATAGAAAAAGAAGATTATTTTTATTTTTTATACTAAATTGAAGAATAAAACAAACCTTGAAGCTGATCCGCTTACGGGACTAATGAGACCGGCGTACGTGGTCATAAACTGCAACCGATTATAGGTGTACCTAATTTCTTTCCCGAGATGCTCTTGTGTCGACTTGATGTTGGTGTGTTACCAGTTGTTTTTACTGTTCTTAAAACGCGACTTGGAGTTGAAAAATAGTCTAAAAAAATTTTTTATCATCTTTTAGGTCTTTTCATTTCAATTTTTATTTACATTTTTTAATGAAAAATCCTAAATATATTTTGAATATATATATTATTTCCAATTTTATTTTTTATGATCATTTATCACCTTTTCTTTCATTTTCATATTTTGCATTTAAGGCGGTTCAACCCTTTGGTATAACCTCAAACTAAAAATTAATTTTATCATAAAATAAATTATAACTAAATTTAATTTCACTAAATTTTTAAAAATCAAGTTGTATAACTTGAATAAATAATTATTTTAGACCAAAATTTGTTGCCTGTCTACGAAAAATTGAATTTTATTGGAATTTTTTTATCTTTGGGTTGGCCGTAGGGGTGTTTCGCCTACTTGTATCGAAGTGTCAATTTTTTTCCAAAATTTTAGTAGTATTTTGTGCAAGAATTTGCAATAAAATTGTCTAAGAAAAATTAAATTTTTAAGAATTTTTTTATTCACACACGACCGTTGGAAATTGTCAGTACGATTAAGGTTCGAGGAGTGGATATTCGGCGCTGACTTTACAGCAAGATATTTCAAGTTATAAAAAAGTTAGAGACTTCTAACTTAGATGGTTGGAAAGCTGATAAAATTCTGCTTCTGAATGTATATCAAAAAAATATTTTTCTTTTTTTTTGTATTTATAACAACGAAAAGATTTCATGCAAAAATTATGCAATTTTTGTACTGTCGTATTAACAATTTTAATTTCCGGCATAATCTAGAATAATGTATGGAAAAACTTGACAATTGTACAACATAATCTTTAAGATCTCAGCTTTAATTTGCATTTTTGAAATTTAAAAAATGTTTTCTGGTTCCTGAAATATGTAAAAAAATGTTCGAGCATGTTTTTCTACAAGCCAGCACCGAGGCGCCAAAAAGTGATGATCGTCGGCTGATTTGTATAAAAACATTCTCAGACCTTTTTTAACATATTTCAGGAACCACAAAATATTTTTTAAGTTTCAAAAATGCAAATTAAAGCTAAGATCTTAAATATTATGTTGCACAATTGTCACATTTTTCCATACATTATTCTAGATTATGCCGGAAGTAGAAATACCACCAAAGAACCAGTGAAAAATACACTTTTGGTTTTGACAAAGATTTTTCCTTGATAACTACAAAAAAATATTCCTACTTTCTTTCCTGCTTAGAACTAACTTGTATACAATTTTTGTATCCCTTTCTGAGGTGAAAACACGGTAGAAATACCACCAGAGAACCAGTGAAAAACATATTTTTGGTTTTGACAAAGATTTTTGAAACCGTTTTTACATTTATTGAAATAGACCTTCTTTTGTTTTTTGTTATTACCAACCGAATTTTTTTTAAAATTAACTAAAAATAACTGTGTGACAGTTGCAGCATTATTTCTTTTTTGCAAAAAGAATCTTAATTTTTTACGAAAAATTCTTTTTGCTTACTCGTGGTGGAAGCTTTTTTAAATTTTTTGAAATAGAAATTAATTTACCTCTTTGTAATCAAGTAATTGAATAGGACTCAGCCAGTGTCTCTCGAGAATCATTCCTTGCACTACAGTTTCGAGTGATGATTCAATAGGGTCAATTATTATATTGATAAGAGAAAAACACTTCGCTTTTCAACCTCTTGGTCCTATTACTCGAACTTTAATATATCCTTGATCGATTTTCTCTAAAGTGATCATACTCTCACATGGTCCAGTGCACATTTTCGAATCTTGCCACCATTGATATAAATCCGATTTATTTGGATCCAATGACTGCAATTTTTCTTAACTGAACCTTAAATGAACAAAATTACCTGGCTAATTAAATTACTGTTAACCGATGATATTTTACTCTTGAAGGGACTATTATACTCAGTGTCATTTTTTGATTAAGAGTATATTTATATTGAAATATATAAACTTGACGCTTGGTGAAAATATTGTTTGATAGTTTTTTTTATACTTTTTGTCAGAACCGCTGTGGAACAAATAAACAAAATTTTGTTCAAATTAACATTTAAACCACAATTATGAAGAAAATTTCTTATTTCTTCTAACTCAGAATTTTCTAATAAATTCTAAATCTAATAAATTTCTAATAAGAAATTAATAGAATTTGTTATGATTAATCTTAATTTTTTTGCAATTAACTTTTACCATTATAAAGAAGAAATTTTTTTTATTATTATACTTTTTTAGTAAATTTGCTTTTGATTTTTGCTTGTAAATTTCCTTTTCATTAAACAATTGTTTTTAGATAAATTTCCTTATATTTTTCAATAATTTATTTAAATAAATACATTGTAATGCAATTTTTGGTTAAAAATTAATCAAATTTTTAATCTGTTCAGAATTTAGTTCTGAGTTAGAAGAAACAAGAATTTTCAAATTTGGTTCATAATTGTGGTTTAAAAGTTATTTGTGTTAAAATATTAAATATTCTAAAAGAAAAATAAGGAGAGAAGGGGACATAACAACAATACAGTCGACTGAAAGTCTAGTCATAATAAACCATTTATGACATCCTGTAGTATTAATTGTTGTTCTATACCTGCATATTAAAATTAAAAAGTAATATTACTTGAAATATTTGTTTATGTTTTGTTACGCTCTGTCGCTGTCAGATGGCAGAAGCAAGCAGGGAGCACAAAGTCGCAGCTATTATTATATTACAAACATCAATTTTAATATTAAAAATTACACGGAGAGAAATCTGCTGCGATTTTTGCTTGGATGAGTAAATTACTTTAATTACATGGCACGACACTTGCATTTTTAGCATAAATTCAAGTATTTATTGTAAAAATAGATTCTAAGCAAAAAACACAAGTCACGGGTGTTAATTTTGCATGAATTTCACATAAAAACTGCAAAGGGGACATGCCATAAAAGTATTAGATCCTCTCTTATAAAATTTGCAAGAATGCCATCTGATTTTCAGGTGGAATTTATACAACACAATCTTACCTCCGTATACACACAGCATTTCACACACACAATCATTGTATGCTGGTGATTCCGAGGAACGGAACGCACAATTCGCACGCTCGTGTTTTACTATGCTTTTTTAACCGCGAAATTTAAAATAATTTTATTTAAAAATTTTTTTTTCTTATTGCAACCCGTATAAACACTAATTCTTAAAGTTATACATAATACTGTTATTTTATAAATACACTCCATTACATTAAATACATGAATTCATATTTAAATTATTCCAGTCTTAAGCTAAAATTGTATCGAAAAATGACTTATGAAATTAATAAAGACTGCACAAGCAAAAATCGCAGCAGATTTCTCTCCGTGTAATAAATTACATTAAACATGAATTATTTCTAAAAAGTATATAAATATTGTTTAAATAAAAGCTACTAAATTTAATAAATGAACATTTTTTGTAAAAGCAGAGCAGATTAAAAATTCAATAAATTTTTTACTAAAAATTGCGGTACAGTGTATTTAAATTGTTAAATAAAATAAAGTTATAAATTCTTTAAAAATATAAGAAAATTAAATATCCCAAGCAAATTTATAAAAAAAAACAATTTTTTTGCACTTAATTTGTGTTTAAATATTAAATTAAAATATTCCAAAACAAAAATAATGAGTAGAGGGGACATAAAAACAGTAGATTCAACTGGCAGTCTAGTTATAATTAACCATTTACACCCTATTGTATTAGTTGTATCGTTAGTTCCTGCCGCCGTCAGATGGCAGAAGCATGCAGGGAGCACAAAGTCGCAACTATTTATTATATTATTTTCCTACTTTTCATTTTTAAATCGCGTTTTTGTATGGATTCGCTAAAGAATTTCACGACATCCTTAAGTACAAAAAAAATTCGATAAGGCAATATAGACTAAAATGGGATATAGTTCCGAAAGCGTCTCATCTTCGACCTTAATGAAACTTGGTATAATAACGTATTTTGGTGCCCTGATTACGAAAATGATAGTGAAAATTGGCGGAAATGTGATTATCATGGTAAAAACCATAAAAAACAGCATAAAATCATGGTTTTTTGCGATTATCCCGTAAAAAACGCAAAATTTCAAAAAATGTTTTAAATAAAAGTTGTAGGTCTCAAAAAAACACTCATTTTAGGTTGTATGCATTTTTTTACCAAAAGTGGTTATTTTTCAAGAAAATTCCACAATAGCAGTTTATGTAATTTGATGTAAAGTATTTTTCTTACATATTTTAAAGAAGCCTCGGCGAATATGGCTAAAAGTATTCTCCTGACAAATTCGGTGGGATATACAGTGGCATTTCACGCAATATAATGTACGCGGCCTTCGGCCGCGAAAAGTACTTGTCTTACGTATTTTAAAAAAACCTTAGGGGGGGGGTCAGATATGGCCGAAAGTATTCTGCTTAATCAGGTCACCAAAATTCATTAAGATTGGAGGTGAGACGCTTTCGGAACTTCACCCAAATCGATTCTCACATATCGGTTGAGAATTTAGTTCTGAGTTAGAAAAAAATATAATGTAAAAAAATAAATTTTTCTAAAAATAGAATGATTTTATTATGGCGTCCTAAAAAGTAATAAATAATAGAGAAAAATTGTAGAACTGTTACAAAAGTAGTTATATCATTCCAAATATTTTTTAAATTCAAATCCAATCAAAAAGATCATGACTGTTCTGAGTATTTTTTGAAATTGATTTTTTTAGGTTCAAGAAAAAGTAATTTTTAAAAGCATTCAAAGTGGAAAGAATACTTCCATTGTGAAATTTCAAATTTGAATGCTTTTACAAATTAATTTTTCTTGAACTTAAAAAAATCAATTTCAAAAAATACTCTGAACTTTATTTAATTATTTTTTTGCATTATATTTTTATTTATTATTTTTTAGTTTATAATTTAAAAGATAGAACTTTAAATAAAAGCATTCTAAAAACAAGTCTAGAAAATTTCTAGAAAATTCTAGAAAGTTCTATAAATATCTAGAAAATACTATTAATTTTGTAGAATATTCTATAAATTTCTAGAAAATACTATAAATTTCTAGAAAGTTCTATGAATTTTGTAAAAAATTCTATAAATTTCTCCAAAATTCAATAAATGTCCAGCTATTTTTGTAAATTTTTTATAAACTTTCTTAAAAAGTTCTGTGAAGTTTCTTAAAGTTTGAATGAAGTTTCTAGAAAGTTCCATGAAGATTTAAAAAAAATTTCATGAATATTTTAGAAAAATCCTTAAAATTTGCTGTCTTGCGAATTAAATATGTATAATTTTAAGAAATATCAGTGTGTGTGGGGGGGGTTAATCAGTGGGTGGGGCTTTAAGTGTGTCCATTATTATAAATATAAAATAAATTATAATCTGATTTAACTACAATATCGTATATGTTTATTATGTGTATATCTGTGTGCCATTCCATGAGTTTTTTTATCACCTTTGGGAGTAAACTTTCCAAATTAAATAAAACATTTTTTTTTATTTAAAAAATACAACAATAAATAATGAAAAAAATTCACTTTTTTTCTGCAACACCAAATAAATTGGTTGAAAGATAAAAATGTTCCTTATTTTTCAAGCATTAATACCGCACAAAAAAAAATAATGTATTTTAAAATAGTTAACTCACAATTTATTAAACAATGTTTGTTTTCATTTTTGTATTTTATTTATTGTGAAACGTCTGCTATAATTGCGGGCGACGTTCGGAAGTTGTCGTTTTCGTTATTGAGCAGAAGCTCATTACACTAGCGTAGTAAAAAGCATGTTGTGCGAAAAGTGAGGTTATGTTGTCATTAAACGAAACGTAAACATTTCTGGTTATCACATTAAATGGTTTTTAATTATCTACTTTTCAGTAAAAAATCATAAAAAAAAACATTTTTGAAGGATGAAAAACCTCAGTTTTCACACAACATGTTTTTTACTACGCTAGTGTAATGAGCTTCTGCTCAATAACGAAAACGACAACTTCCGAACGTCGCGCGCAATTATAGCAGACGTTTCACAATAAATAAAATACAAAAAAGAAAACAAACATTGTTTAATAAATTTTGAAATACATTATTTTTTTTGTGCAGTTTTAATGCTTGAAAAATAAGGAACATTTTTATCTTTCAACCAATTTATTTGGTGTTGCAGAAAAAAGTAAATTTTTTTCATTATTATTTGTGACGCGATCTGAAGAAAAGGACCTTAGAAGCAAAAAATTATAGGTTACGTTTAGAAATTTTAAAGTGAAAATACACAAAGACGTTTAACTCGTAATGCAAACTAATGATATTTATAGGTCTTCATTGCATCCAAAATATTCAATAAAAACTGATTTCAGTTTTACAAAAACAAAAATAAACTTTTAGTTCAAGTAAAACTATTGTAAACATAACCAATAATTCATTTGCTTCTAAGGTCCCTTTCTTCAGATCGCGTCACATTTATTGTTGCATTTTTTAAATAAACAATTGTTTTTACTTAAAAGGTGATTATTTTGGACCTTTATATTAATAAATATTATAAAAAAAATATTTCATTTAATTTGGAAAGGTTACTCCGAAAAGTGATAAAAAAAACTCATGGAATGGCACCCATATATACTCATATACATATGTTATGAGATGACAGACCGACTATGACCTTGAAACCAATTTCAAATAAAAGAATTATATAAATTTCTAGAAAATTCTTTAATTTTCTAAAAAATTCTATAAATTTTTAGAAAATTCTATAAATTTCTAGAAAGTTCTATGTATTTTGTAAAAAATTTTATAAATTTCTACAAAATTCTATAAATTTCTAGAAAGATCTATAAATTTTGAATAAAATTCTTTACTTTTCTAAAAATTTCTATTAATTTCTAGAAAATTCTATAAATTTCTGGTAAAGCCGCGCAAGCTCAGTGGGCCGGTGGGCAGTGCTTAGCGCGCCAGAACTTTATACGCAAACAATTTACGCAAAAACTATAAAAAATTTTGAAAAACTGTAGAAGACTTTTTGTCTTATTTTTTTCCGTAGAATATGTACCTTTAATATGTACACCCATGACTGGGACACCCTGTATATTCTTGTCATGTAATTTATTCATTTTTAATATCCGACGTTCCCTGTCTCCGAAATTGTAATGAAATAATTATAAATTTAAGTTAAATTGTAAAGTGTAAAAAAAATGACCAAAAATAGACAAAAATAGTGCAAAAAAAAGCAAACAATGTTAATTAACAATATTTAAACATTCTCATCGCTTCATCTGAGATCCTCCAATTGTAAAAAATAATTTTTTAATACGTATTTTTATATTTTAAACATTCAGATAGGAAAACAAATTTTGGATATTTGAATGAAACTGAAATTACCAACGTTGTTTCAACGAAAAAAAAGTTAAGGATTCTGATTCTCATTAATAAAATTTGATTATTTTCAACCCTCTAAAACCTGAAATAAAAAAAAACAGTTATTATTATTGTTTCGTCACGATTTTCGAAATTTCAAGTAAATTGCTATTTCCTCGCCTCGGAAGCGATTTTTCTGTTTTTTAAAATGCTTCTATCATTGAAACAAATAATTGTCAAACGAGAAAGATTGCTTTCAAGGCTAAGAAATAGAAATTTTCCTGAAATTTCAAGATTTACGGAAAATCCGTGAAACACAATGAAAAATACTTACTGTTTTTTTCAATTTTAGGTTTTGAAGGGTAAAAAATAATCAAATTTCATTGATGAAAATCAGAATCCATAATTTTTATTTTTTTCGCTGAATCAACGGGTAACTTGATAACTTCAGTTTCATTATTTGAAAGCCATTGGCTACAACTTTCATTTTTAATCTTATTTTTTTTTAAATAACTTCTGTACTGAGTAAAAATTTCCCAACTGTGCCACCTAAAACTGACTTTTTAAATTAAAAAAATTTTTTTTTTCATAATCTATTGCAGGAAGCCGAATTAAAAACATTCCTGAAATGAGTTTTTAAAAAAATTAATATTTTAATTATTTATTAACAAATGAATATTTTGTTACCTTTCCACTAAATTTGCAATAACTCTGTTGCTTGTTAATGAAATTTAATAAAATTTGGTGAGCATATAGAAAAATTATGTCTCTTTGAAATGTAATAGAAATTTCAATTATTCTTTATTGTTTATGCAAAAAAAATTGTATATTTAATAAACAAATGAATATTTAAACTATTTCTCATATGTTTAGAAAAAAATTGAAAAACGACATAAATCTACACTTTCTCAACTTTAATTTAAAAAAAAAATCTCAGTACCTTTAAAAAATGAGTAAATTTCGCGAATTTGAAGAGCGACGTGCAAGCGCATCGAAGCCTATTCTCTGTTATCGAATTATTGACTAGAATTCTTGAATATCAAATTTTTTCTTTATTTTATTATTTAACAATCATATAACTTTTCATTACAACTGGTTTCTGAGAATTTTTTTAAAAAACAAATATTTATTGAATTATTTTGCAAGTAACAGAATTAGTATCAATAGAGAAAATTTTACATTCCAATGTAAAATTTTCTCTAGTGATACTAATTTATACTAATACTAATTTGGCTAAATAAAAATTTGTTTTAGCAAAAATTTAATTAAATAAGAATTTGGTTAAATAAAAATTAGGCTTTAATAAAAATTCGGTTATATAAAAATTCGTTTAAATAAGAATTCTGCTATTAAAAAATTTGGTTCTACGTTAAATTAATTTTCTAAAATTCAAACTTAGTACACATTGAGCGTCCCAATTAAAATCTTTTCGATCAAATAACAAATTCATAAAATTAAATTTGTTATTATAAATATAAGAACAAATTTAATTTTATGAATTTGTTATTCCATCGAAAAGATTTTAATTTGAACGCTCAATGTGTACTAAGTTTGAATTTTAGAAAATTAATTTAACGTAGATCCAAATTTTTCAATAGCAGAATTTTTATTTAACCGAATTTTTATTTAAAAGAATTTTTATTTAACCGAATATTTTTTAATAGAATTGTTATAAAAGCCCAATTTTTATTTAACCAAATTCTTATTTAATTAAATTTTCCCTAAACCAAATTTATATGTAGCTAAATTAATATTACTATAAATTAGTAAAATTCGATAACAGAGAATAGACTTCGATGCGTAATAGCGCGCTGCGCGCGGCAGTGGTGGTTGTTCCAGCGCTTGCACGTCGCTAATCAATTTCGCGAAATTTACTCATTTTTTAAAGGTACTGAGATTTTTTTTTTAAATTAAAGTTGAGAAAGTGTAGATTTATGTCGTTTTTCAAATTTTTTCCTAAACATATGAGAAATAATTTAAATATTCATTTGTTTATTAAATAAACAATTTTTTTGCATAAACAATAAAGATTAATTGAAATTTCTATTGCATTTCAAAGAGACATAATTTTTTTATATGCTCACCAAATTTTATTAAATTTCATTAATAAGCAACAGAGTAATTGCAAATTTAGTGGAATGGTAACAAAATATTCAATTGTTAATAAATAATTAAAAAATTAATTTTTTTAAAAACTCATTTCAGGAATGTTTTTAATTCGGCTTCCTGCAATAGATTATGAAAAAAAATATTTTAAATTTGAAAAGTCAGTTTTAGGTGGCCCAGTTGGAATATTTTTACCCAACTCTTTACTTCTTTAACAGTTAAACATTTTTTTAGAAGTTTTGAATTTAGAAATTTTATAGTTTGAGAGATTTTACTTTTGAAAATTTTATACTTTCGAAAAATAAATTTTCAATCTTTTAAATTTAAAACTTTTTTCTTGGAACTTTTGATATATAATTCTTGTATCCCAATGGGGCCATCCATAAATTACGTTGCGCTTAAAGGGGAGAAGAGGGGGTCAAGAATTTGCAACATTCAATAGAAAAAATGGCGCTAATGTATGTAAAATGTGCAACAAGGGGGAGGGGGAGTCGAAAATGGTGAAAAATAGTGCAACGTTATTTATGGATGGCCCCTAATCGTTATTTTGTTATTATTTGATAATAGCAATTTTTTTTTTTTTTTTTGGTATTAAAAAGTACACGAAAAGCCCTTCAAAAACCTCTGTTTGAAAAATGAAATTTAATAATTTGTGTGAAAGTAACTTTCCACAATTTATTTTTTTTTTAATTGGCTAATTTCCTAATATTTTAGGAATTTGTTACTTTTAAATATAACAACAATTTTGCAAATTATCAAGCCAAAACTTTTAACTTTGACAGTTTATTAAAAATCAGTTGTTTTTCAGGATTTGACGATAAATTCAATGACTTTTACAGAATTTTTCCAAATTTATAAAATTCTCTTACTTTTTAGAATTTTAAGTTTTTCCAGGTGACATGGATCGTTTTTGGAGACTCGTAATATTTTTTTTTGAATTCTTAATATTTCATACCTGATTTAAAGAAAAAGTACTTATGCTGTTTTGTTCCTTGTGAATAATTTTAATAGGCTCTGGCAAACTGGTCGTACCATTCGATTAAGAATATCTACTCCACTTTGATTAGAATCTAATAACGCTGATAGTGATCTTCTTTTGCCAAACACTGATCTAATAAATATATCCTGCATAGCTTCTTGTCTCACCAAATAACACCATAAACAATTTACTGAAGCTGCAGCTGATAATCGAGTACTAGAAAAAAAAAAGAAATTTTCCAAATATAAAAAAATATAATAATAATTCAAAAATTTTATAATTTCTTATTAATTACTTTATTTATTTTTAATTAATTAATCTTTTTTAGCGAAAATAAAAAAATTTACAGGCCTCGAATCAATTTGAAAGCGCAAAAAAAAGTGCTCGCTTTAGTTTCATTATTTTACATAAACAAATATCACAAAAAAATTATGATTTGATTCAATTAAATTGTATAGAATTAAAAAAATCAATCGAAAATCAGTAAAAATATCATTAAGCAGTAGTGTATAAATTTAAAAGTAAAGTTCTTTCTTTAATTTTGTCGTTTTGTGTGGTCTAAAACAATCCTTATAATATGTGAGAAAAATTTCGATGCGTAAAGTTTATTTGGGTCAGTCCACTGATTTTCGTCTAATAGTGGTTGCGACCAAATTTTAAAAAAATCTAGTTTTAATATATGTGAAACCCGATGATTCCAATCTCAGATTATCACTCAATATTCCTTCGCTATCTCAAAGATTTTTGTTTTCTGACCTTCTTTTTTTATTCAAAATTATTAACGGTAAAATTAACTGCCCACATCTATTATCTTTATTTGATTTTTATGTACCTCAAAGATCTCCCAGAGCTCTTCCTTTATTTAGACTACTGTTTACTAGAACTGATTATTTAAAGAATTCTATTATCAACAGACTGAGTAAAGAGGCTAACCAGTTTGACGGCAATATAGATTTTTTTGGTATTTCACAAAGCTCATTTGTACAGGAATTACGCAATTTGTTTTTCAATTCAAGTAGTAATGGCGCAGCCAATTAGTAAATAAGTCTAACATTTTTGTAAACACAGTACTTTGTACGACAGGACTTTATTCCGGTATTGCCCGTGTAAATAAATAAATAAGTAAATAAATAATATTATGGTAAAAATTTTATTCCCTTTAAAAATATTAAATTTCAAAAGTAGGAGGTTCACAATGTGATTTTGTAACCTTAAATTTTTCAATTTTTTTAAAAACGCTATTATTAAAAAACTTAAAAATTAGATGTTGGAACTCACCAAAAACATAAATCACTTTATTCTGCACAGAGGAACGAAAGAATTATTGCAAAAATTTATTATTTTTAGATGATATACGATTTTTAAAAAAATTTTATTTAAATATTCTCCAAAATTTTTATTTACTTATAACATTTTTGTCGGTGCTCCGAAAAAATTGAGGTTTTGCACAAAGATTTTTTATAATATTCTTTACCTTCTATTAAAATCTTACGAAGGTGTTTTGCTTCGTTTTGGAGATAATAATTATAAAAAAATTTTATGTAAAAGGTTAATTAAAAGACTTGAAGTTAACTGACCAATTTCAAATCGCTACATTTTAATATATTTTTATAAAAAATGAAGCAGTTTGAATTTGGTTAGTTAACTTCAAGTCGTTTAATTAACCTTTTTAAATTACAAATTTTGAAAATTATTATCTCCAATTTAAGGTTACAAAATCACATTGTGAACCTCCTACTTTTGAAATTTAATATTTTTAAAGGGAATAAAATTTTTACCATAATATTATGGTTAATGAACTCAGGGAATCATCGAGTTTCACATATATTAAAACTAGATTTTTTTAAAATTTGGTCGCAACCACTATTAGACGAAAGTCAGTGGACTAACCCATTTATTTATTTATTTTATTACAACTATAAATTCAAAAATTTCCAAAATTTACAATTTTCTTTTTTTGATCACTCTTTATATTTTTATGATACAAATGATGCAAAAAAAAACAACTTCCAGCAATCATTAAAATTTAAAGGAATCATAAGAAGCTGGTGCCTCTCTTTAATAAATATAATATTAATAATAATAATAATAATAATAATAATAATAATAATTATTATTATTATTATTATATAATATTTTTTAATATATTAATTTTTTAATTATCGTAAGTTTTTTCTATACTACAATACGATGTTTAAACTTTTTTTTTAAATTCAATGACACATTAACAGAGATTTTTACTTGAAAAAAAAAAAAATTTTTAAATAAAAAATCCAACGTTCCGAAAACTTATCGTTTTAATAATTACAATAAAATAAAATAAATAAATTACGTCGGTAAAGTTCACACAACGTTTTTGATCAACGATTGAGAAAAAAAAATTATTTAAAAAATAATAATTAATTTTTTGCTCAACAAATATTTCTTTAAAAAATTGTCAATCGAGAAATGTTACAAACAATTTTTTAGAAAAAAAATTTACAATAATTACGGTAAAATATATTAATAATAATAAATTTCTATTTATTATTTATTAATTAATAAATATTAATTGATAAATATGAATTAATTAATAGTAATTGATAAAATATTATTTAATAAATATTTAGGGAGCCAATTTATATAATTTTCGAAGAGGGCAAATTCGTTTATTTGACAAAAAAGTTAATTCAAAATGTATTGATATTATTATATATATATATTAAAAGAGCGAAAATAGGGTATCCATAATTTTAATATTCATATAAAAAAATTCAGTTATAGTTAAAAATTTTGTCTAAACAAACAATCAGAAAATTTAACGAATAATCAACGTACCTTGAACTGCGTCCACCTGTAAACAAAGCTGATATGAACTGTAAAAAAAAAATTACATACCAAGTGTATGCGAGAAAAAATATCTGTGTTTCTTTTTTTCACATTTGTGTAATTTGACACAGTTAGAAACAAGTAAAATTAATTAAAAATCTAACTGATTTTTACAAAGTCTAAATTAAATTTTCTAAAATTACTGATTATAAGCAAATAAACTTTAAATATCGTAAATGCTCAATTACCAAAATAAAATAAATTACTCAAGTAGATGAGAAAAAAGATTCACTATATTTAAAAGGAAAAATTTACAAATAATTGAGCATTTACAAAGAGATTAATTCTCAAAAGGATTAATAATACATAAATCGATTAATACAAAAAAGACACATTTTTTTTTTACTGACTTGCTAGCGAATGAAAGGAAATTCTTTGAAACATAACCTCACTTTTAATAATTTCACGCGGACTTGTACAATCAAAAACCGAAAGGATATTAAGCTCCCTTGTCTTGACAAATAGGAATGTAGTCGAGTGCACACTATAGTAAAAAAGAATATCTTTTTCCAAAAAATCGTAAACAATCTTCTTTCCGCGAATTTGACTTTACTTGAAAAAATAAATAAAAGTTTATTAGCGACAACTACAGGTTTACAATTTAATCTAAAAATATGAAAATTTATTAAATAAAACTTTAATAAAAGGTGAAGAAAGTAAAAAACAAAGCCACTATAGAATGGCGATCGCGTGAGCTGGAAGAGTGGACGCCATCTGGTTTCAATTATCAAAAGTTGTCGAACGTCGATTCGTCGATTATCGATTAATTTCTTTCAAGTAATCGAATCTTGATTCTAACCTAACTGATCAATTATTATCAAACTTGTATATGTATATAATTAATTTGATATTATAATTGATATAAGTATATAATAATATATAATGAAGAAAGACGAGAAGTATTGCAACGATAATATCCGAAATTAAAGATCATTGTGAATAAATAAAAAAATTTGTGAATAGAAAAAAATTAATGATTATAAAAGATAAAGAAAAAAGTTAAAAAGTGTATAAAATAATAATAAAAAACATTTTTTCACTCTTTCTATGGTTGTATAATGTATATAAATATATAAGTGATTCGGGCAAAAGAAAGTTACCTGAAGAAAGAGCGTAACAAATTGGTTCTCGAATGGCAGGGACAATGGACCTCAGACGTGACGAGTGCATTTTCCAATACTCCACAGGGATTATATTAATCAAATCGTCCTTCTTGTTCGTGGAAAGCTCTGTCAACAGAATCAAACTACTTTAGGTATTATAAATTTATTATACAATTAAATATTCTATCAAATTAACCTACAAAATTTCTTTATAATTAATCATTTAAGTACTTATTTATTATTTCATTAAATTCTTATTTTTTAATGAATAATTATTTCAAAAATTTGTATCTAATTACTTTTAATTCTTTTAATTAAACATTATTTTAAAAATTGCAATGATCATTTTTAATTTAATTTTTTAATAAATCACGTCAGTGAAGTTTAAGACGTTTATTGGTCAACGAATTAGAAGAAAAAATATCTTTCTGTTCAAATTATTATTATTAAAAACAAAAAAATAATTATTATTTTTATTATTAGGTATTATTATTAGCTATTATTGTAATTATTTTTAATTTAATAATTTATTAAATTTCTTTCAATTTGGTAATTAATTATTTTAAGAATTATAATTATATTTCTTTTAATAGTAAAATAAATTTCTAAAAGTTGACAAAAAAAGTTGCTAAATAATTATTTTATTTATTATTTTTTTCAGGAATGATAAAAATCATCATTTAAAAAAAATCGGATTTTTTCCATTTAAATATGATTTTTTTATTTAAAATTTCTTTTTATTTACCTAACATTTTTCAAAGTTTTATTTCTAAATTATTTATTTTTAATAAATTTTTGATCAAAACATTTTTGAATTGAGAATTAAAATTGTCCAACAGTTCATGCTTTTGAAATTTGTTGATTTCTAAGAAATGATGATTTTCTAATATTATACTTTGAAAAGTTTGAATTGCTAAAACTTTTTTTTAGAAAATATTATATGAATTTTAAACTATAAAATTATTAGAAATTTTTTTTTTTAAAAAACTGTTTTACTATTTTCAACATTAATAACTTTTTAATAATAGTAAAATTACTCAAATATTTCAAATGATACTTTCTTGAAACATTCTTTCAACTAATTGTTATAGTTTTGACGTAATATAAATATTTTTAAACAAATATTTTCAGAGTTGCCACGTGGGTCGGGAAAAAATGGGGATTTTTATTATAAACATTGGAAAAATATCAAAGGGCTAAAATTATTTTTTAAAAATTCCGAATTTTTGAAAAAAAATTGAGAAATTTAATAAAAAAAAAAAATTTCCATTACTTAAATAAAAAAAATATTTTGTCAGGGAAAAAGATAAAAATTTTTCTGAAAATCAGGGAAAAATAAATTAAATTTTTGTGGCAACCTTGATTTTAAAAATTCGTGTTTTCAAAATTTAAATAAATAACTTTGAATAAAATCTCAATTGAATGTTCGCCAATAGATTAGCAAATGAATTTTGTACCTTAAAATGTACAAAATTATATGTGAAAAATATATTTAATTAATAAATTAATTGTAACCTGTATAAGTCGTTAGTAAATAAATAAATTTATTTAAAAAATTATTCTTTTAAAAGTAATTTTATTTTACAGAGGCTTTAGTAACAATATAGACGTGCATTCCAGGGATGTTTTAGTTGATCTTTTTGAGCAAAATATGAAAGTCAGCACAGATTTCAAATGGCTGTGTCAACTACGTTACTATTGGATCGTAATAAAATATATTTTATTATTTTATGTATAATTTATTTTTTTCAATTTCCATATGCATATAATTATCTTTAATTCCAGGACGAGAACATGCTGACAATGATTATTAACTTATCACTGAAATACGGTTACGAATATTTTGGAAATACTTCTCGACCTGTGATAACACCCCTAGCTGATAGATGTTATCGAACAATATTTGGTGCTTTGAGCTTACATCTTGGTGGCGCTCCAAAAGATCCCGCGGGAACTGGAAAAACGGAAACAATAAAAGATTTAGCTAAAGCCTTTGCCAAACAATACATTGTTTTCAATGGTTCCGATGGATTGGATTACATTGTTTAATTTTTCAAATAATTTAATAATTGATTTTTTTTCATTACAGTGTCTTGAATTAACCGGAGCCTGGTCACGTTTCGATAAATTCAACAGAATTGACCTGCAAGTATTGTCAGTAGTTGCACAACAAATTTTGACAATTCAACGAACAATTAATTCTGGAAAATCGACTCTTATTTTCGAAGGAACTGAAATTGGTTTAGATATAACGTGTACTCTTTTTATAACAATGAATCCTGGTTATGCTGGCAGAACTGAGCTTCCTGACAATTTGAAAGCCCTATTTCGTTCTGTAGCGATGATGGTTAGCTTAAAAAAATTCTTTTCTCTTTTTATTCTATTCAGAAAATTATTTTTTAAAAATATTAATTCTTATTTATTTTACAATAATTAAATTTATTAATTAATTAAAATATTCTATTTATATGAAAATATTTTCTTGAAAATAACAATTTAAACTTATTTTAAAAGGCAATTTTTTTTAAATAGTTTATAAAATATTTTTTTTTAAAAATAGTTAAGAGAATACAAATTTTTCAACTAATTTTATTGAAAATATAATTTTGAAAAAGGAAAATAATATTACTCAAATATTTCGTTTAAGAGGTGCCCGATTATGGATTAATAGCAGAAAATACTCTACTCGTATATTTTTCACAATGCACGACCATTATCTGTATATCAACTTTGCTCGGAGCAATTGTCAACTCAAAATCACTATGATTATGGGATGAGAGCAGTAAAATCAGTCCTTGTAGCTGCCGGAAATCTTAAATTGAAATAGCCAAAGATATTTTAATGTTACAAAGCATCAAAGACGTCAATCTTCCAAAATTCTTGAGTCCTGATATTCCACTTTTTCACGTAAAAATCGAAAAATGATTTTTTTAAATAAAAAAAATTTGCTTATAAAGATTAATATAAAAAATTATTTTTAATATTATTTATTATTACTAGTACTATTATTCCAATTAATTATTAACAATTTAAAACTTTTCTCTTAAATAGAATTTAATGAACAAACATAAAGTTGAGATGACGATATTTAATCCAAAATCCTTAACAATGGGACAATTTCATCCAGTTTCTCATGAATAGAGCGACGGTGTTCTTGCCGTTAGTTATCGTAGTTTTGCAATTTCAACAAATGAAAATAGAAAATGGTTAATTTTCTATGGACAAATTGATACCGTTTGGATTGAGAATATGATCACTGTTTTGGATGATAATAAAAAATTATGCCTAATAAGTGGAGAAATCATTCAATTGGCAAGGACAATAATTTAATTTTTGGAACAATGAACTTGCAAGTAGCGTCTCCAGCCACTGTGTCACGTTGTGGTAAACGCATTTTCTAAAATTTTGTTTTATAAATAAATGAAAATGAAAATATTTTATTGTTATTAAATTAAAGTCAATAGAATTTGAATTGAATCAATAATTAAATAATAATAGATATATTAAACTGAAAAAACATATATATTTAAAAATTTTTTCTTTTTAAAGGTATGATTTATATGGAACCATCGGCTTCAGAATGGGAACCGCTATTAAAATCATGTATTGAAACAACGCAGAAAATTTTCAGCACTTTTTTAAAAACTTTTTATACGAATCTTTTTTTATTAGATTTTGTAAACCATTGTTTTTTTAACTTGGACGTGGTGGAGATGAGGTAAAATAATTTTCTTAAAATCGCTATCTATTCGAAATTCAAAGGTGAAAAATTAAATTTTTTTTTTTAGGAAATGTGTCCAATGCCTGATTCAAATTTACTTCGATCAATAACACATTTAATGAACTGTTTCTTCGATGACTATAAAGATGAAAAATTTGCAAAATCCATTAGTGAATTTGATCTGCGAGCTCAAGTTGACGTAATTTTTCTTAATCTATTTTTTGGTAATTTTTTTTTTTTTTTTTTGCTTTTGATAAAATTGATTTTAGTTTTTATTGAAAAATAATAAATAATTATTATTAATTTGAAAAAATAATTTAAAAAACAGGTATCTTTCTTTTTCACCTGTATTTAGGCAATGGATGGAACTTTAAAAGCTCAGTACAGAGAAACATTCAGTACCTTGTTTCGAGGACTTTTGGAGAAACAATTTCCAGATTCTCTAATGCGACAATTTCATTTGCCTGAATTCGTTCCTTCACCTCATAAACCCTACATTTTTTTTATGCCAAAAGATGATCTTGTCTTCGACTACAAATTCATCCGAGAAGTATACATATTTTTAAAAATATTTCTTAGTATTTAACAATTTGTAAAATTTGTAAAAATTTGTAAAAATTCTTTTGTATTTTTTTCCTACTAATCTGTCGACAAAAAAAATTATTGACAAAACTTTGCAACATTTTTTTTTAATAAAATCTATGCTTAATATAATGATTCTTTGCAGGGCAAAGGAAAATGGAAATTGTGGAGCGATGAATTAATAAATATACCGCCGATACCGAGGGATATTCCTGTGAATCAAATAATTGTACCCACTATTGAGACAATAAGATACAGGGCACTTTTTCAATTATTGATTCAACATCAAAAGCCAGTTTTATTTGTTGGTTCAACAGGCACTGGAAAATCTGTCTACATTATTGATTTTTTATTAAAAAAAATGACGCTAAAATTTATAAGCCATTGATTACTAATTTTTCGGCACAAACAACAGTCAATCAAACGCAGGATATTATAATGACAAAACTTGATAGAATAAGAAAAGTAGTTTATGGTCTTCGACAGTGGTTGGAACATTGGCTATGGTATTTAATCATTTTTTTTATTTAATATATAGGGGAATATTTTCTACTAATGTGGAAAATTCCGTCACCTTTAATGACGGAATTTGTGTTATGTCAAATTTATTTATTTTATATCACAAATGCCCACAGTTCATGTGGAACATAATTGGATTAATTACAGAAAAGTATAAAATAAAGGCTTAATCTAAAAATATTATTAAGAATTTCGATAATAAAAAGTTATCGAATTTTTATTTATTAAAATTTTATAAAGTGGATTTTATAATGATCCTAGTTTTCATATCAAAGAATTTTTATTCAACTAAATTCTAATTTAGTAGAATTTTTATTTAACTGAACTTTCATTAAGCAGATATTCTAATACAAAGAATTTTCAAATAATATAATTTCCATTTAACAGAATTTATGTCTAGTAAAATTTCGAAAAAAATAATTTTCCTTTAACAGAATTGTTTTTTTATCGAATTTTTATTTATTCAAATATATTTTTGTATTTTAAATAATTACAAAAAATTGAACATTCTTAATAGAAAAAAAATTCTGAGTTATATTATTATTTTAAAAAAATAAATTATCCGTTATTTACTAAAATTAAATTAATTACAACTAATTGATTAATGCTAAACTAGCATTAATAAATTAGTTTAATTAATAAATCTGTGAGAATTGATTTTTTGATTTTTGTTTTATGAATTTTTAATATTAATGCAAACTAAAAAAATTATTTTTCAACCTTTTTGGTCTATTTTGCCTTCAAATTTTTTTTGTATTCAAGGGTGTTGAACGATCTCTGAAATTCTTTGGCAAGGATAGACCTTTTATTATCACCCTATAAAAACGACACTGAACTTGAAAATTATAAACATTGATTTTAAAATACTTTTTTCTCGAAACTTTTTTCCCTGCATGCTTCTGCCACCTGACGGCGGCAGAACGTAACGAAACGTAAACAAATATTCCAAGTAATATTACTACTATAATTTCAATATTCAGGTATAGAAGAACAATTAATACAATAGGGTGTCATAAATGGTTTATTATGACTAGACTTTCTGTCGACTCTATTGTTGTTATCTTTCCTTATTTTTCGTTTGGAATATTTAATATTTTAATGTAATATTTTATCAAAAATTAAATTTTCGACCACAATTATGAACTAAATTCAAAATTTGTGTTTCCTCTAACTCTGAATTAAATTCTTAACAGATTATTTGTTTATATAAATTGTTTACAAAAAAAAATTTATTTCAAAACATTTGATTAATGGAAAGGAAATTTACATGCAAAAATCTAAAGCAAATTTACTCAGAAAAATAATTAAATTAAAAAAATTTAAATAGACAAATGATAGAAGATCTAATAAATTTACCTTTTTAGACCATTGATTTGTATTGTAAATAAATTAACAGTATAAACTGATTTAAAAATGTTCTTTAAATACTTTTTAAAAATGAAAAAAAGTAAAAAATTTTTTAAGACTTTTAGGATATTTTATTTTTAATTTAAAAAATAATAATATAGCTATATTTTCTTTTATTCAATTGACAATTTATTAGTTATATTTTCGAAATTTTTTTTTTTAAATAGCTGCGACTTTGTGCTCCCTGTATGCTTCTGCCATCTAACGGCGACAGGACGTAACGAATCATAAACAAATACTTCAAGTAATATTTTTATTCAATTTCAATATTCAGGTATAGAAGGAGAATTAATACAATAAGATGTCATAAATGGTTTATTATGACTAGACTTCCAGTCGACTCTATTGTTCTTATCTCTTCTTATTTTTCTTTTGGAATATTAAATATTTTAATTTAAATATTTTAATACAAAATAAGTTTTTGACCACAATAATGAACCAAATTCGAAAATTCTTGTTTCCTTTAACTAAGAAATAAATTCTGAACAGATTAAAAATTTAATTAATTTCTGACCAAAAATTGTGGTACAATATATTTGTTTATATAAATTAATTACAAGGTATTAAAAAATTTTTTTTGAAAACAATTCCTTAATGAAAAGGAACGCGGAAAAATTTAAAGCAAACTTACTCAAAAAAATAATTGAATTAAAAAAATTTAAATAGCTAAATGATAGAACATCTAATTAATTTACTTTTTAGACCACTGATTTGTATTGTGAATAAATTAATAGTATAAATTAATTTAAAAATGTTCTTTAAATATTTTTAAATAATGAAAAAAAGTGAAAAAAATTTTAAAAATATTTGGATATTTTATTTTTAATTTGGATAAAAAATAATACATATTTTATTTTAAAATCTTTTTTTCAATTGATAATTCTTTAGTTTCATTTTGAAAAAAGTTTTTTTAAATAGCCACAACTTTGTGCTTCCTGCATGCTTCTGCCATCTGACGGCGATAGTACGTAACGAAACATAAACAATTAATACAATAGGGTGTCGTAAAAGGTTTATTATGACTAGACTTCCAGTCGGCTCTATTGTTGTTATCTCATCACCTTACATTTTCTTTTGAATATTTAATATTTTATCACAAATCAACTTTTAGACCATTGATTTGTATTGTGAATAAATTAATAATAAAAATTGATATACAAATGTTCTTTATAAATTTTTTTAAAATGAAAAAAGTGAATTATTTTTTAAGATAATTTTATTTGTGTATTTTCATCAGGTAAGTGACGATGAATTTAGAAGACTGGTTTTCTACGACTTTACTGATTCAAAAGCAGATGTTCGATTATATCAAGAGGTTGTTGATATGGAAGTATTACGTGGAATTGTTGAAACATATCTGACCGAGTACAACTCGATGACAAAGAAGCCAATACACTTGGTACTCTTCAGGTAAACTTGAAAAAATTAAAACACAAATAAATTAATTTTTATATAACACTGAATTTATTAAAAATAATGAATTATTCAAATAAAATTATAAAATAAATTATTTAATAGTAAGGAAAAAATTTATCAATCCATCCAAATCAAGTAGTCAATAAAATTACTATTCATTACACCGAGTGATAAATTCATTATTAAATAAATTATTTAATAATTATTAAAGTAAATTAGTTATAAAAGTTAAATTAATTAATTAAAAATTTTATAAATTGTTTTATTTTATTCATCTTATTTATTAAAATTAAAAATTTTAATAATTTACTTTTTATATTGAAATAAAAATATGAAGAATAATGAATATAAATTTTATACTATTAAAATAGTGATTATTTTAAGTTCAGTTTTATTAGTTCTTTTCATATTATTACATATTAGTTTTTTAATTATATCTGAAATTCTTATATCGATTCTACAGATTTGCCATTGAACATTTGTCAAGAATTTCACGAATTATAAAGCAACCGAGAAGTCCTGCTCTTCTTGTTGGTGTTGGTGGTTCCGGAAGGCCATTATTAACAAGATTATTGCCACACATTTGCGACTATGATGTTTATCAAGTCGAAATTAGTAAACATTATAAAATGCACGAATGGCACGAGGATATTAAATTAATTTATAGAAAAACAACAAATTCAGAACTTCATTCAACTTTTCTCTTCACTGATTCGCAAATTAAGGAGGAGAGCTTTTTAGAAGATATCAATAATATTCTCAATTCAGACAAGGTACGTTAAAATTCGAATCACTAATATTAAAAATCCACATTTTTGTTGTCCACAAATTTTAAGTTTTCAATTTTTAAATTCTAAGTTCTCTGATGGTTTTTCTACTCTTTTTCAACCTCAGAAAGGAAGACCAAAAATGTCTTTTACTTAATTCTACTCAAGAAAAAAAAGTAGAAATATTTTTCTGTAGTTTTCAACAACCCGTGTGGAAAAGTCGACTGGGCCCCAATCTGGTCCAGACTGGGTTTCCCAATGTCCAAAGTGGGCAACCCAGACAACTCCCAAACAGGGCGCGTAACGCTGATCCCAAAGATTTCCCAAGGTTGGGAAATCCCAGCTGGGGCCAGATTGAGTTATTCCATTTTTATTTATAATTGTTAGTTAATAATTATATAAATAATTTAAAAACAAAAGAGTAAATTAAATGAATAAATATAATTTCCTTTTAAATTAAATTGTATTAAAGATGACGACTAACAAACAATGTATATAGTAAAAAAAGTACAAAAAAATATTTATATAATTTAAAAATTAAATAATAGTGTATGTATTAGATTTTCAAGTTTTGGTACAACTTATAAATTAAAATCTAGAAATAAACAAAACTGCGCACGAGGGGAATCGAACCTACGGACTTATAGATTAACGCTCTAACCACTATGCTAAGGACGCGTACCTGCAGACAAGTTTTAATTTCTCAGTATCAAAGATGTGAAAAATATCATTAGGTTAGACAATAAATTAAAATATAATCACTTAATTAATTTCATTTATTTTAATTTAACATTTTTACCAGTAATAATTTGGATTAGTAAGTACCAAAGTATAGTTGTCGTTAAAGTCAAAATTTTGTTTAAATAATTTATTAAATTAGAAAATTATGTTCAATTATTATTAATAAATTGAATAAAAATAGAAAATAAATGATTGAGAATGGGGTCAGAGTGGGAAACCCCAAACTCAACAAACGACTAAGTTATTATTATTAATTAGCTTAGTTCAATAAATTAAAAACTAAGAACTTGACATACATTTTATTTATTCAAGGAAGGTATTATTTAAGCATTAATATAATTAACTAAAGTTTTCAATTTCCTTATTTTTCCTTAAATGTGAATTTTGCCCATATTGGCTTTTGGAAAAATCTCCAAACGGCATATAAATTAAATATAAATATAATTAACTAGTTTTATTATTTCTCAAGTTTTTTATTTATTTATAACAGAATATTAAATTAAATTTCAGTTTGGGAATACTTTGGGAAATCCCAGTTGGGTCCAGGTTGGGTTGACCCAAACTTTGCCCAAGTACAATGAAAAACAAAAATTTTTTTCAGCTTTTCACAGTTGCGCTTTTTTGTATATTTCTTCAGCATATTATTTAAATAATAATTTAATTAACTGAATTCTTTATTTCTTCATTTTTCAAACTTTGGGAAGCCAAGTTGGGCCCAGACTGGCGCCCAGTCTCACTTTGGGCGACTTTGGGAAGCTTTCCACACGGGAAACAATCGTTATCAAATATTAATCTTGGTCGTGTCAGCGGTTCTATGGTCGTTTTTCTACTCACTTTGCACCTTAGAAAGAGAAAAATAAATTTTCTTTTACTTAATTCTAGTCAGGAAACCAATTGCGAATTTTCTTTCCACTTTTCATCAAAAAATTTTTGTCAAATATTAACAAATAATTTGTTAATTTGAATTATTATATATTAATAAGTTAATATTACAAATTAACAATAAATCGTAACATTAAAGACAAAAAAAATTTTAGAAAATAAATTTAGACTGATAATACATAGAAACTAGAAATAATTTTTCATTAAACAATCCAACATCAATAAAACAATTAATAACAATTAAGATACACTGATAAAAATTATTATTTTTTTTATTTGTTTTTAAACTAATTATAAACAATTTCTAGCAAAAAAAGTTGCATAAAAGTTCTAGAATATTAAATAATTATTCGAAAAACCATGGTGACGCCACTATTTTTTAATGAAAATTCAACTTTTATGCATTATTAATAACAATTAGGTTGCAAAAAAATTGTAGGATATTAATTAATTATTCGAAAAGCCATGGCGCCGCCACCGCTTTTGAATGAAAATTCAACTTTTTTTCAACTTTTTTTTTGATCAAAGCATTTTAATTGTTATTAACTATGCATAAAGTTGAATTTTTAGTCAAAAATGGTTCCGCCGTTATGGTTTTTTCCAAAATTAATAAATATCCTAGAACTTTTTTCAATTGTAAAACACGTAGGAAAAATAAAATTTTTCATCAATGCATTTTAATTGTTATTAACTATGCATAAAAATTGAGTTTTCATTCAAAATTGGTTGCGTCATCATGATTTTTCGAATAATTAATTAATATCCTACAATTTTTTTAAACTTTTATGGTATAAAATTATTCGTATTTAATATAGCAATTAGTTTCAAAAATAAAATTTTTGATCAAAGCAACCTAATTGTTATTAATAATGCATAAAATATGAATTTTTATTTAAAAGTGGTTTCGCCAGAATGGTTTATTCAATAACTAATTAATTTCCTAGAAATTTGTTTCAACTTTTATTTCTTAAAATTGTTTATAATAAGTTTACAAATAAATAGAAAAAATAATAATTTTTATTAGTGAATTTTATTTGTTATTAATTGTTTTATTAATATTTGATTGTTTAATGAAAAATTATTTTCTAGTCTCTATCTATTATCAATTTTACTTTATTTTCTACAACTTTTATTGTCTTTAATGTTATAATTTAATGTTAAATTTTAATATAAACTACCTAAAATCTAATAATTGAAATTAACAGATTATTTATATTAATGTTAAATTTACTGCAAATTTTAATGTATATATTCATTATAATCTGAAACATAATAACTTAATAACCCCAATTTTCATTATCATTTTCGTAAGCAGAACACCAAAATACGTTAGTATACCAAGTTTCATTAGAATCGAAGGGGAGACGCTTTCGGAACTTCACCCATAGTTTTAACCCGTGTTTAATAAATAAAAACTTATCTAAATTATTTTCTATTTTTTTTCGTTCAAAGCATCGACAAATGGTAGGCGAGAGTCGGGAGTTGTGCTCCAGGTTTTGTTTTTCGATCAAAACTATTATATAAATTTTTTTTGATTATTCTATTATCCCAGTAAAAAAGGATTTTTTAAGATAGCAGTTCGGACAATTGAGCAAGCCGTTTGCTCAATTGTCTAAAATGCATTCGGACAATTGGAGAGTTTGCATTATGCCCAATCATCCACAATATTTCTCGTGTCTAAAAAGCTGCTAAAATAATATGAAAAACTATTGAAACATTGAAAAAACGGTAGAAAATGCATAATTCTTGATATATACAGAAAAAGAAAGTATAAAAATACCTCGATCGAGGAAAAGGAAAGAGTTTTCCGAAAAATCACTTTTTAACTGACAGTATACTGCTGTACTTGACATTTTATGGGTAAAGAAGAGAAGATTATGATAATGAGTGACACTTCATTATCGACTCTCAATATTTGTCGAATGGTAAAATATAATAGTAGATTTCTTTCTGATTTTTTAAAAAAGGAATAATTATTGAATTAATTGAATTAAAAATTTTCTTACTTTTATATTTCATTTATTGTTATGTTTTTATTATATGTTTATATTTTTTTAGTACTAATTTAAATATTTATATTTAAATTTTAATTAAATTAATTAAATTAAAAATTAGTTTAATTATTTAAAATTAATTTAATTATTTAAAATTATTTAGTACATAATTATAATTATATATTATTATTAACTAATAATATTATATTATTATTACTTATATTATGTATTATAATATATATTATAATTATACATCAAATAGATAAAATTTTAAAAATTGTTAGAAATAAAATATAGGGTAACTGCACCAGTGGTGGATCAGTTAAGCCCCTTAACTTTCTTATTTTGACTTTGAAGCTCTGTATAGGTTGTTTTTAGACAAATTCGAGGTTATTCTTTATAGTATTATGGACCAGATAGTTCCAATAGACATTTCCTTCAAGGTTAGACTTAATTTTGACACCTACGTTTACTTTAATGCTCCATCAAAGATAATTTTCAATGATCCTATTCTGGATCACTGTTTGCATCAGTCATGGTTATAGATTGCTCCAGTGGTGGATCACTTAAAAAATCATACTAAAAAACATTACATTTTAAAATTATGAGACTGAGACGTTTTGCAACTTTTATAAGGCTTTACGGACAGATTTTCAAATTCATTTTCCTATCCATATCCCCTCCTCTTTCATTTCTATAGGTATAATGTGACTAAATATTAATTAATCATCTTTTTATGAGAATTTTTGGTAATAAATAAATAGAAACTCTTAAAGCTTCAGTTTCAATGATGAATAACATTTATTAATTCTGGGTATTTTAATTCAACAAAAATTTAACAATTTGAAATCAGGGGGTCGATTACGTAACTTTCCCACTTCCCACATCCCACTTCCCACATTTTACATCCCACTTCTCACTTCTCACATTTTACATCCCACTTCCCACATCTCACTTCCTACATTTTACATCCCACTTCTCAATTCCCACATTTTACATCCCACTTCTCACTTCCCACATTTTACATCTCACTTCCCACATTTTACATCCCACATCTAACTTCCTACATTTTACATCCCACTTCTCAATTCCCACATCCCATTTCCCACATTTTACATCCCACTTCTCACTTCCCACATTTTACATACCACTTTCCTCATCCAACATCTTGTGGGAAATGGGAGAGATGTGAGAAGTGGGATATAAAAGGTGGGAAGCGTGATAAGAAAAATGTAATGTACAATGTGAGATGTGAAGTGTGAAAAGTGAAATGTGAGAAGTGGGATGTGAAATGTGGGAAGTGAGATGTGGAATGTGAAATATGGGAAGTGGGATGTGGTATGTGAAATATGGGAAGTGGGAAGTGGATATGAAATATGCGAAGTAAGAAGTGAGATGTGAAATATCGGAAGTGCGATATGAAATATGGGAAGTGAGATGTGAAATATGGGATGTGGGAAGTGGGATGTAAAATGTAGGAAGTGAGATGTGGGATTTGGGAAGTGGGATGTAAAATGTGGGAAGTGAGATGTGGGATGTAAAATGTGGGAAGTGAGATGTGGGAAGTGGGAAAGTTATGTAATCGACCCCCAGGTGTTAACAATTAATAAACATTTGAATTAGTGTTAACTAAAATTAAACTAATAAAATTTTCAATAAAACAATGCGTCAACAGGCGAAAAGTAGGACTGATCCACCACTAGATTTTGTTACTTTTTTGGTTCCAGTCGTGGATCACCCGAAAACAATGGACACGCGCTACTTACAGACGTAAATATTGTTCTCAGGGCTCCATGGGGATGAAACGAAATGCCTCCTATTGTGAAAAGAATTAAAAATTGTCCTAAAATGGCTCCAAAGCTTTCTATTCCAAAATATACTCTTAACTTACATGCTAAGGAAAACTCTTGTTTTCTGTCACCACTTTAGTAATTGTTGTCCTGCTTTCTTCGCGATGAATTTAAAAATTTTTTTAAATTGTAATATTGATCTGTATAACTTTCTAAACAATTACCGACACTTGCGGTTCATTTACTTACAAACGTGTAAACACAAATGACCATTTTTCTCGCAGTTGATACACCACTGGTGCATGATCCACCACTGGTGCAGTTACCCTATATGTATATAATTTAAGAATGAATAGAAATATCATTATATTTTACCATTCGACAAATATTGAGAGTCGATAATGAAGTGTCACTCATTATCATAATCTTCTCTTCTTTACCCATAAAATGTCAAGTACAGCAGTATACTGTCAGTTAAAAAGTGATTTTTCGGAAAACTCTTTCCTTTTCCTCAATCGAGGTATTTTTATACTTTCTTTTTCAGTATATATAAAGAATTATGTATTTTCTACCGTTTTTTCAATGTTTTAATAGTTTTTCATATTATTTTAGCAGCTTTTTAGACACGAGAAATATTGCGGATGATTGGGCATAATGCATTGGACAATTGAACAAACACTCCAATTGTCCGAATGCATTTTAGACAATTGAGCAAACGGCTTGCTTAATTGTCCGAACTGCTATCTCAAAAAATCCTTTCTTACTGGGATATAGGGGAGAGGGCCTCAAGATGAACATACACGGAAAAGTTTTTGTGTGAGCTGTTCTCTCCGCATGGTGAGTTGCTCTACAAAATTGACAGATTGCTGCAATACTTCAATTTGAGAGAACTGCGCGCACAGTGTGAGAGCGCTGATGTCCCACAGTGGTACAGCAGACGTCTCATAAGACTTAACCCCACTATTGCGGGATAGCTGCTCACCCACAATGGTAGAGAAGCTCTCTCACAATCTGGTTCTGCAGGGTGACTATAGTTAGTGTAGCGCAGCGCAACTATAACAAGTCCAGCGGATCACCCAAAAACTTTTCCGTATAGTTTTGACTTTGTGCTCTAGAATCCAAACATTTTAGGATATTTAAAACTGGTGCATACCGTATGAAAGTAAAATTAATAAGGTATCCTTTGGCCATAAAGAAAAAATTTTAATTTGCAATAAAACATTTTTTAAAGAATTTTTTCAAATTGTTGTAAATTTCGATTTGAAAGAAAGTGGCTCCAAGATGGACACCTTCATAAAATAATGCATTAAAAACGGGTAAAATAAAAATAAAATATCAAGTAAGGATTTTTAAACCAATTTTCTGTTTCTTTATTATATTTTTTAAAAGTTCTAACATTTTTTAAATGTTAAAAATTAAATAATATTGTAAGAAAATTAATTTTAAGGAGAATAATTGAATTGAATTAATTTATTTAACTTATCCAATCTAATTTATACTTTATTCAATAAGAAATTAGTTATTTTATAATTAATTAAAAGAAATTAACAATAAATCCAGCTCTAAGCTGAATTATCTGAGTCACAATTCGGACATTCTTACCAGGGTCCGCAGATTTTGGCTATATAAGAAATTTTTAATAACGATCAGAACTGTTGGTAACTATATCGATAGATTTCAATTCTCTATTGATAACAACATAATTTAGAAGTAGAAAAAGAAAAAATTTCAATTATTAGACTTAGAGCATTATTAAGAAACTGTAACATTGAAAATAAATAAAATTAAGAAATTCAGGTGTGATGTCCATCTTAGGGCCACCAGCCCTGTCCATCTTAGGACCAATGACCCCATTTTTTGGCGCAAATAAAAATTATTTACAAACACAGTGTTAACCGAATCATTTTAGAATACTATTATACGATAAATAAATAAGGTTATTACGATATGCACCTATTCGAAATCAAAAATATAGATAATTTTACCGACTGAAATAAAAACTGTTACAAAACTTTTTAAAATGAAAAATCCACGTGATATGTGTTACAGGAAAAAAAACAATTCGTTCCGATCCGTGTTTATATAAAAAGCATCATCTAAACAAACTAAATCAGTAAAAAAAATTACGAGACGATATATACTTATACGAAAATTTTATATCAAATGTCTATTTTGGGGCCCTCTCCCCTAGAACTTTTAGTACACGTAAAAATACAATTTTTCACACGATACATTAATTAAAATTCAAAACGGAAACAGAAATTTTGCTTGTTTTTCGAAAATACTGATTTTATGACTTTTCAAAAATAGTGGGAAGTTGTGCTCCACCTATGAAAATTGAAGAAAAAGACACATCTTTTATAGAATATTCTTTATTTAAATTATGAAATGTGAAAAAGTAAGATAATTTACATAAACTAAAGTTATATATAAGATAATAAAATATTAATTTTAGATAATTTAGATAAAATTAAATTATTTCAAAAATAATTGAATTAAACTATAGGTAATTAATTGCATTAACAGTGAATACAGATGTAAGAAGTCTCATTTCACTAAAGAACAATATTTAAATTGCATAAAACATTCTAATTATTCATAAATAATGCGAAATAAAAAAGAGAGTGCGTATTAGAATTAAAAACTTTTAAATATGATGTAAGGCACAACTCCCCACTTTCTACATTTTCAAAATAGTCATAAAATAATTAATACATCGAATGTTTATGCGAATTTCTTTTTAGTACATCGAAAAGTTATTAATGAGAGCTAATTTTTATGCATTAAACATTGTGATCACTTTGAAAAAATTAGTGGAAATGACCTAAACATAAAGAGACAAAAAAAATTTCAGAAACAAATTTTAACTCACTATCTGGAAAGACACAACAAATGCTTCCAAAAATAACGAGTACCACTTAAAAAGTTAGTTTTTAACGAGAAATAAATATGACAATAATTGAAATTTGTCATATTAAATCCCATATTAAAAATATTAATGTGGAGCATGAATCCCCACTCTCAAATGCATCAACTAAAAAACTGCCAGCCCCAATTTTCGAGTCAGTACCTCGAACAATAGAGCTATGATAAAATACGGAATCAGATACCGAAGATTTACTTTTAAAAAATAAAAAAAATTTCTTTAAACAAATATATATATATATATATATTGAAAACTAATATATAGTGAGGATGGTAATTTTGTTTTTTGAATTTAATATTGTAGTTACGATGGTAAATAGGTTTCTCCTATTAAGTATTTCATGAACCTAATCATATCTGATAAGGTAGAAATTTTATTGACCAACAATCAAATTTGTATGTACGAAATGGCGATCCACTTTTTTCAGAAACCATGCACGAAAAATATTTGTATGAGTTTCGTACATACAAATTTGACTGTTGATCAATAAAATTTCTACCTTATCAGATATGATTAGGTTAATGAAATACTTAATAGGAGAAACCTATGTGTATAGATTTAAATGGCCCGATTAAATAAATGTTTAGTGTGAAACTTTCCTCAACATTTATTCAAGTGGGACATTTAAGTCTTTATACAATTTTCACTAAACATTGCAATTAAATATTCCAAAAATTTCAAATAAATCTTTAAGAAAGTTTCAGTGCTGTGGGGGCTGTTTATATTTTTTTAGAAAATTGCATAAGTTGAAGATAAATTCATTTTGACTGCTTTACGATTTTAATCATTTTTAAAAATATAAAATTTATTCTCTAGTACATGACAACAAATTCTTTTATAAAAAAATTTTTCCACAAAATTTTTGATATCAAGTTAAGGTAAGAAATTTATATTTATACATAATAATTAGAGGCAATTGTTTTCCTACAAAAATTTTTTTAAAAATATTATGCATTAATTTATTTGGGTGAAATTCCGAAAGCGTTTTCCCTCCGATTTTAATGAAACTTGGTATATTAACGTTATTTGGTGCCATGATTACGAAAATGATAGTGAAAATGGGCGCAAATGTGATTATCATGATAAAAACCATAAAAAACTCCATAAAATCATGGTTTTTGCGATTATAAAGTAGAGTAGGGCGAGATCACCATTTGGCTTTTATTTTCGTATTCTATGACTTAATTTGTCGTTTCACGTAAATCTCACTTATAACAGTGTGCATATATGCCCTAAGTTTCGATCCGATTAATGAAGAAGCAACCGAATGATAGAGTGATTACTGAAATCGAAACTCATTTCACAATTTTTTTGTAATTTTCGAGATTTCATTTTGAGAAAAATTTCATCAAAAAAAATTTAACGTAATTATTTCTTCTTAATTTCAGTCTTCTGAATGTGATGGTGTTGTTTATTTTGCGATGTTTTAAGTATTTTAAAAGTTACTGTGTATTCCATAGGCCCCCGTTTCAGTAGTCGCAAAAATGAGTGGTAAATGAAGAATGTAACAGTCAAAATTTTGGAGTATGTACTTATTATAATTGAAAATAAATATTAATTATAATCAAAACACAAAATTTATCAATTTTTGTTTACATAAGTACTACAAATTCCAATGACACATTATATTCATCTATACTATACTACGTACGGCCCTGAGTGTTTACAATATTTGACCGCCAAACGGCTTGAAGGTCGAATTCTGAAGGTGAGAACCAAGTCTTTTCCATTCTCACCTTCGGGAGTTCCAGTGTATATACACTTGGGGCGAGATCACCACTTGCAAGGGTAGCGTAGAATGTCTGTAGCTAGAAATAATGAAGAGACCGGAACTTGCGTCAATGGAGTAAAATGTAGCCAAAGAGTCTATCTTTCAAACCTTTTCTGGTTTTTGTCTTTATCGGCTCTGAGACCGGAGATATAGTTCGAAAACTGAAAAAGTGGTGTTGTCGCCCACTTTACTCTATTGTAGAAAACGAAAATTTCGATTTTTTGCTAAAAAAATGTATGGCATAAAATGTGTGTTTTTAAAAGACCAACAACTTTTATTTAAAACGTTTTTCGAAATTTTGCGTCTTTTACGAGATAATCGCAAAAAACCATGATTTTATGGTGTTTTTTATGGTTTTTACCATGATAATAACATTTGCGCCAATTTTTACTACCATTTTCGTAAACAGGGCTCTAAAATACGTTAGTATACTCAGATTCATTAAAATCGAAGGGGAGACGCTTTCGGAACTATATCCACCCCAAAATACAACTAAAAATGTAGAAAAAAATGACACCCCGCTACAAGTAGAGAAAACCCCTATTACCACCGTTAAGGCAAACCCTATCATAAAAAAGTCCCAAAATATTCAATTCTTCTCAGACAGACAATTTTATTGTATATTCTTAAACAAAAAAAACTAAAAATGTAGAAAAAATTGACACCCCAATACAAGTAGGGGAAGACACTATATAATTTATTTTATGATAAAATCAATTTTTAGTTTGAGGTTATACTAAAGGGTTGACCGTATTAAATGCAAATTTATAAAAATGAAAAAAAATTATAAATGATCACAAAAAATAAAATTGAAACTTATATATATATATATATATATATATATATATATATATATATATATACATATACATATATATATATATATTTAAAATAAATTAAAGATTTATAAAAAATAAGAAGAATAAAATTTTTTTTTTAGGTTATTCTGCAACTCCAAGTCGCATTCCAAGAGGAACAATGAGATCACGAACATCAAATCTACACAACAACATCTTAGGAAAAAAATTAGGAACACCGATAAACGGTTCCAGTTCACGGACACGTACTCCAACATATCTCATAAGTCCTGCAAGCAGATCAGCTTCCAGGTTTGTTTAATTTCTTAAATTAGTATAAAAATGTAATAATGCTCTTTTTATATATTCCAAATGAAAAAACACGTAGGGGAAGACCTTTATTACCACCCATAAGGCAAACCCTATTAGAAAAAATTCCCAAGAAATTCAATTTTTTTTAAACAGATGATTTTATAGCGAATTATTGCACAAAATACACCTAAAAGTGTAGAAAAAAATTGACAGCCCGATCCGAGTAGAGGAACACCAATTTTATGACCATTAATGCGATTTTCGTAAAAAAAAATTTTCAAAAAAATTCAATTTTTCTTAGGCAGACTATTTTATTGCAATTTCTTGCAGAAAATACACCTAAAAGTGTAGAAAAAAATTGACAGCCCGATCCGAGTAGAGGAACACCAATTTTATGACCATTAATGCGATTTTCGTAAAAAAAAATTTTCAAAAAAATTCAATTTTTCTTAGGCACACTATTTTAATGCAATTTCTTGCAGAAATTACACCTAAAAGTGTAGAAAAAAATTGACAGCCCGATCCGAGTAGAGGACAACCAATTTTATGACCATTAATGCGATTTTCGTAAAAAAAAATTTTCAAAAAAATTCAATTTTTCTTAGGCAGACTATTTTATTGCAATTTCTTGCACAAAATACACCTAAAAGTGTAGAAAAAAATTGACAGCCCGATCCGAGTAGAGGAACACCAATTTTATGACCATTAATGCGATTTTCGTAAAAAAAAATTTTCAAAAAAATTCAATTTTTCTTAGGCAGACTATTTTATTGCAATTTCTTGCAGAAAATACACCTAAAAGTGTAGAAAAAAATTGACAGCCCGATCCGAGTAGAGGAACACCAATTTTATGACCATTAATGCGATTTTCGTAAAAAAAAATTTTCAAAAAAATTCAATTTTTCTTAGGCAGACTATTTTAATGCAATTTCTTGCAGAAATTACACCTAAAAGTGTAGAAAAAAATTGACAGCCCGATCCGAGTAGAGGACAACCAATTTTATGACCATTAATGCGATTTTCGTAAAAAAAAATTTTCAAAAAAATTCAATTTTTCTTAGGCAGACTATTTTATTGCAATTTCTTGCACAAAATACACCTAAAAGTGTAGAAAAAAATTGACAGCCCGATCCGAGTAGAGGAACACCAATTTTATGACCATTAATGCGATTTTCGTAAAAAAAAATTTTCAAAAAAATTCAATTTTTCTTAGGCAGACTATTTTATTGCAATTTCTTGCACAAAATACACCTAAAAGTGTAGAAAAAAATTGACAGCCCGATCCGAGTAGAGGAACACCAATTTTATGACCATTAATGCGATTTTCGTAAAAAAAAATTTTCAAAAAAATTCAATTTTTTTTAGGCAGACTATTTTATTGCAAATTCTTGCACAAAATACACCTTAAAGTGTAGAAAAAAATTGACAGCCCGATCCGAGTAGGGGAAGACCCCTATTATGACCTTTAAAGCGTTTATCGAAAAAAAAAATTTTTCAAAAAAATTCAATTTTTCTTAGGCAGACTATTTTATTGCAATTTCTTGCACAAAATACACCTAAAAGTGTAGAAAAAAATTGACAGCCCGATCAGAGTAGAGGAACACCAATTTTATGACCATTAATTCCATTTTCGTAAAAAAAAATTTTCAAAAAAATTCAATTTTTCTTAGGCAGACTATTTTATTTCAATTTCTTGCACAAAATACACCTAAAAGTGTAGAAAAAAATTGACAGCCCGATCCGAGTAGAGGAACACCAATTTTATGACCATTAATGCGATTTTCGTAAAAAAAAATTTTCAAAAAAATTCAATTTTTCTTAGGCAGACTATTTTATTGCAATTTCTTGCACAAAATACACCTAAAAGTGTACAAAAAAATTGACAGCCCGATCCGAGTAGAGAAACACCAATTTTATGACCATTAATGCGATTTTCGTAAAAAAAAATTTTCAAAAAAATTCAATTTTTCTTAGGCAGACTATTTTATTGCAATTCCTTGCACAAAATACACCTAAAAGTGTAGAAAAAAATTGACAGCCCGATCCGAGTAGAGGAACACCAATTTTATGACCATTAATGCGATTTTCGTAAAAAAAAATTTTCAAAAAAATTCAATTTTTCTTAGGCAGACTATTTTATTGCAATTTCTTGCACAAAATACACCTAAAAGTGTAGAATAAAATTGACAGCCTGATCCGAGTAGAGGAACACCAATTTTATGACCATTAATGCGATTTTCATAAAAAAAAATTTTCAAAAAAATTCAATTTTTCTTAGGCAGACTATTTTATTGCAATTTCTTGCACAAAATACACCTAAAAGTGTAGAAAAAAATTGACAGCCCGATCCGAGTAGAGGAACACCAATTTTATGACCATTAATGCGATTTTCGTAAAAAAAAATTTTCAAAAAAATTCAATTTTTCTTAGGCAGACTATTTTATTGCAATTTCTTGCACAAAATACACCTAAAAGTGTAGAAAAAAATTGACAGCCCGATCCGAGTAGAGGAACACCAATTTTATGACCATTAATGCGATTTTCGTAAAAAAAAATTTTCAAAAAAATTCAATTTTTCTTAGGCAGACTATTTTACTGCAATTTCATGCACAAAATACACCTAAAAGTGTAGAAAAAAATTGACAGCCCGATCCGAGTAGAGGAACACCAATTTTCTGACCATTAATGCGATTTTCGTAAAAAAAATTTTTCAAAAAAATTCAATTTTTCTTAGGCAGACTATTTTATTGCAATTTCTTGCTCAAAATACACCTAAAAGTGTAGAAAAAAATTGACAGCCCGATCCGAGTAGAGGAACACCAATTTTATGACCATTAATGCGATTTTCGTAAAAAAAAATTTTCTAAAAAATTCAATTTTTTTTAGGCAGACTATTTTATTGCAATTTCTTGCACAAAATACACCTTAAAGTGTAGAAAAAAATTGACAGCCCGATCCGAGTAGGGGAAGACCCCTATTATGACCTTTAAAGCGTTTATCGAAAAAAAAAAATTTTTCAAAAAAATTCAATTTTTCTTAGGCAGACTATTTTATTGCAATTTCTTGCACAAAATACACCTAAAAGTGTAGAAAAAAATTGACAGCCCGATCCGAGTAGAGGAACACCAATTTTATCACCATTAATTCCATTTTCGTAAAAAAAAATTTTGAAAAAAATTCAATTTTTCTTAGGCAGATTATTTTATTGCAATTTCTTGCACAAAATACACCTAAAAGTGTAGAATAAAATTGACAGCCCGATCCGAGTAGAGGAACACCAATTTTATGACCATTAATGCGATTTTCGTAAGAAATAAATTTTCAAAAAAATGCAATTTTTCTTAGGCAGACTCTTTTATTGCAATTTCTTGCACAAAATACACCTAAAAGTGTAGAAAAAAATTGACAGCCCGATCCGAGTAGAGGAACACCAATTTTCTGACCATTAATGCGATTTTCGTAAAAAAAATTTTTCAAAAAAATTCAATTTTTCTTAGGCAGACTATTTTATTGCAATTTCTTGCTCAAAATACACCTAAAAGTGTAGAAAAAAATTGACAGCCCGATCCGAGTAGAGGAACACCAATTTTATGACCATTAATGCGATTTTCGTAAAAAAAAATTTTCTAAAAAATTCAATTTTTTTTAGGCAGACTATTTTATTGCAATTTCTTGCACAAAATACACCTTAAAGTGTAGAAAAAAATTGACAGCCCGATCCGAGTAGGGGAAGACCCCTATTATGACCTTTAAAGCGTTTATCGAAAAAAAAAAATTTTTCAAAAAAATTCAATTTTTCTTAGGCAGACTATTTTATTGCAATTTCTTGCACAAAATACACCTAAAAGTGTAGAAAAAAATTGACAGCCCGATCCGAGTAGAGGAACACCAATTTTATCACCATTAATTCCATTTTCGTAAAAAAAAATTTTGAAAAAAATTCAATTTTTCTTAGGCAGATTATTTTATTGCAATTTCTTGCACAAAATACACCTAAAAGTGTAGAATAAAATTGACAGCCCGATCCGAGTAGAGGAACACCAATTTTATGACCATTAATGCGATTTTCGTAAGAAATAAATTTTCAAAAAAATGCAATTTTTCTTAGGCAGACTCTTTTATTGCAATTTCTTGCACAAAATACACCTAAAAGTGTAGAAAAAAATTGACAGCCCGATCCGAGTAGAGGAACACCAATTTTATGACCATTAATGCGATTTTCGTAAAAAACATTTTCAAAAAAATTCAATTTTTCTTAAGCTGACTATTTTATTGCAATTTCCTGCAGAAAATACACCTAAAAGTGTAGAAAAAAATTGACAGCCCGATCCGAGTAGAGGAACACCAATTTTATGACCATTAATGCGATTTTCGTAAAAAAAAATTTTCAAAAAAATTCAATTTTTCTTAGGCAGACTATTTTACTGCAATTTCTTGCACAAAATACACCTAAAAGTGTAGAAAAAAATTGACAGCCCGATCCGAGTAGAGGAACACCAATTTTCTGACCATTAATGCGATTTTCGTAAAAAAAAATTTTCAAAAAAATTCAATTTTTCTTAGGCAGACTATTTTATTGCAATTTCTTGAACAAAATACACCTAAAAGTGTAGAAAAAAATTGACAGCCCGATCCGTGTAGAGGAACACAAATTTTATGACCATTAATGCGATTTTCGTAAAAAAAAATTTTCAAAAAAATTCAATTTTTCTTAGGCAGACTATTTTATTGCAATTTCTTGCACAAAATACACCTAAAAGTGTAGAAAAAAATTGACAGCCCGATCCGAGTAGAGGAACACCAATTTTATGACCATTAATTCCATTTTCGTAAAAAAAAATTTTCAAAAAAATTCAATTTTTCTTAGGCAGACTATTTTATTGCAATTTCTTGCACAAAATACACCAAAAAGTGTAGAAAAAATTGAAAGCCCGATCCGAGTAGAGGAACACCAATTTTATGACCATTAATGCGATTTTCGTAAAAAAAAATTTTCAAAAAAATTCAATTTTTCTTAGGCAGACTATTTTATTGCAATTTCTTGCAGAAAATACACCTAAAAGTGTAGAAAAAAATTGACAGCCCGATCCGAGTAGAGGAACACCAATTTTATGACCATTAATGCGATTTTCGTAAATAAAAATTTTCAAAAAAATTTAATTTTTCTTAGGCAGACTATTTTATTGCAATTTCTTGAACAAAATACACCTAAAAGTGTAGAAAAAAATTGACAGCCCGATCCGAGTAGAGGAACACCTATTTTATGACCATTAATGCGATTTTCGTAAAAAAAAATTTTCAAAAAAATTCAATTTTTCTTAGGCAGACTATTTTATTGCAATTTCTTGCACAAAATACACCTAAAAGTGTAGAAAAAAATTGACAGCCCGATCCGAGTAGAGGAACACCAATTTTATGACCATTAATTCCATTTTCGTAAAAAAAAATTTTCAAAAAAATTCAATTTTTCTTAGGCAGACTATTTTAATGCAATTTCTTGCAGAAAATACACCTAAAAGTGTAGAAAAAAATTGACAGCCCGATCCGAGTAGAGGACAACCAATTTTATGACCATTAATGCGATTTTCGTAAAAAAAAATTTTTAAAAAAATTCAATTTTTCATAGGCAGACTATTTTATTGCAATTTCTTGCACAAAATACACCTAAAAGTGTAGAAAAAAATTAAAGGCCGATCCGAGTAGAGGAACACCAATTTTATGACCATTAATGCGATTTTCGTAAAAAAAAATTTTCAAAAAAAATCAATTTTTCTTAGGCAGATTATTTTATTGCAATTTCTTGCACAAAATACACCTAAAAGTGTAGAAAAAAATTGACAGCCCGATCAGAGTAGAGGAAGACCAATTTTATGACCATTAATTCCATTTTCGTAAAAAAAAATTTTCAAAAAAATTCAATTTTTCTTAGGCAGACTATTTTATTGCAATTTCTTGTACAAAATACACCTAAAAGTGTAGAATAAAATTGACAGCCCGATCCGAGTAGAGGAACACCAATTTTATGACCATTAATGCGATTTTCATAAAAAAAAATTTTCAAAAAAATTCAATTTTTCTTAGGCAGACTATTTTATTGCAATTTCTTGCACAAAATACACCTAAAAGTGTAGAAAAAAATTGACAGCCCGATCCGAGTAGAGGAACACCAATTTTATGACCATTAATGCGATTTTCGTAAAAAAAAATTTTCAAAAAAATTCAATTTTTCTTAGGCAGACTATTTTACTGCAATTTCTTGCACAAAATACACCTAAAAGTGTAGAAAAAAATTGACAGCCCGATCCGAGTAGAGGAAGACCTCTATTATGACCTTTAAAGCGTTTATCGAAAAAAAAATTTTTCAAAAAAATTCAATTTTTCTTAGGCAGACTATTTTATTGCAATTTCTTGCACAAAATACACCTAAAAGTGTAGAATAAAATTGACAGCCCGATCCGAGTAGAGGAACACCAATTTTATGACCATTAATGCGATTTTCGTAAAAAAAAATTTTCAAAAAAATACATTTTTTCTTAGGCAGACTATTTTATTGCAATTTCTTGCACAAAATACACCTAAAAGTGTAGAAAAAAATTGACAGCCCGATCCGAGTAGAGGAACACCAATTTTATGACCATTAATGCGATTTTCGTAAAAAAAAATTTTCAAAAAAATTCAATTTTTCTTAGGCAGACTATTTTATTGCAATTTCTTGCACAAAATACACCTAAAAGTGTAGAAAAAAATTGACAGCCCGATCCGAGTAGAGGAACACCAATTTTATGACCATTAATGCGATTTTCGTGAATAAAAATTTTCAAAAAAATTTAATTTTTCTTAGGCAGACTATTTTGTTGCAATTTCTTGCACAAAATACACCTAAAAGTGTAGAAAAAAATTGACAGCCCGATCCGAGTAAAGGAACACCAATTTTATGACCATTAATGCGATTTTCGTAAATAAAAATTTTCAAAAAAATTCAATTTTTCTTAGGCAGACTATTTTATTGCAATTTCTTGCACAAAATACACCTAAAAGTGTAGAAAAAAATTGACAGCCCGATCCGAGTAGAGGAACACCAATTTTATGACCATTAAAGCGATTTTCGTCAAAAAAAAATTTTCAAAAAAATTCAATTTTTCTTAGGCAGACTATTTTATTGCAATTTCTTGCACAAAATACACCTAAAAGTGTAGAAAAAAATTGACAGCCCGATCCGAGTAGAGGAACACCAATTTTATGACCATTAAAGCGATTTTCGTCAAAAAAAAATTTTCAAAAAAATTCAATTTTTCTTAGGCAGACTATTTTATTGCAATTTCTTGCACAAAATACACCTAAAAGTGTAGAAAAAAATTGACAGCCCGATCCGAGTAGAGGAACACCATTTTATGACCATTAAAGCGATTTTCGTCAAAAAAAAATTTTCAAAAAAATTCAATTTTTCTTAGGCAGACTATTTTATTGCAATTTCTTGCACAAAATACACCTAAAAGTGTAGAAAAAAATTGACAGCCCGATCCGAGTAGAGGAACACCAATTTTATGACCATTAAAGCGATTTTCGTCAAAAAAAAATTTTCAAAAAAATTCAATTTTTCTTAGGCAGACTATTTTATTGCAATTTCTTGCACAAAATACACCTAAAAGTGTAGAAAAAAATTGACAGCCCGATCCGAGTAGAGGAACACCAATTTTATGACCATTAAAGCGATTTTCGTCAAAAAAAAATTTTCAAAAAAATTCAATTTTTCTTAGGCAGACTATTTTATTGCAATTTCTTGCACAAAATACACCTAAAAGTGTAGAAAAAAATTGACAGCCCGATCCGAGTAGAGGAACACCAATTTTATGACCATTAAAGCGATTTTCGTCAAAAAAAAATTTTCAAAAAAATTCAATTTTTCTTAGGCAGACTATTTTATTGCAATTTCTTGCACAAAATACACCTAAAAGTGTAGAAAAAAATTGACAGCCCGATCCGAGTAGAGGAACACCAATTTTATGACCATTAAAGCGATTTTCGTCAAAAAAAAATTTTCAAAAAAATTCAATTTTTCTTAGGCAGACTATTTTATTGCAATTTCTTGCACAAAATACACCTAAAAGTGTAGAAAAAAATTGACAGCCCGATCCGAGTAGAGGAACACCAATTTTATGACCATTAAAGCGATTTTCGTCAAAAAAAAATTTTCAAAAAAATTCAATTTTTCTTAGGCAGACTATTTTATTGCAATTTCTTGCACAAAATACACCTAAAAGTGTAGAAAAAAATTGACAGCCCGATCCGAGTAGAGGAACACCAATTTTATGACCATTAAAGCGATTTTCGTCAAAAAAAAATTTTCAAAAAAATTCAATTTTTCTTAGGCAGACTATTTTATTGCAATTTCTTGCACAAAATACACCTAAAAGTGTAGAAAAAAATTGACAGCCCGATCCGAGTAGAGGAACACCAATTTTATGACCATTAAAGCGATTTTCGTCAAAAAAAATTTTCAAAAAAATTCAATTTTTCTTAGGCAGACTATTTTATTGCAATTTCTTGCACAAAATACACCTAAAAGTGTAGAAAAAAATTGACAGCCCGATCCGAGTAGAGGAACACCAATTTTATGACCATTAAAGCGATTTTCGTCAAAAAAAAATTTTCAAAAAAATTCAATTTTTCTTAGGCAGACTATTTTATTGCAATTTCTTGCACAAAATACACCTAAAAGTGTAGAAAAAAATTGACAGCCCGATCCGAGTAGAGGAACACCAATTTTATGACCATTAAAGCGATTTTCGTCAAAAAAAAATTTTCAAAAAAATTCAATTTTTCTTAGGCAGACTATTTTATTGCAATTTCTTGCACAAAATACACCTAAAAGTGTAGAAAAAAATTGACAGCCCGATCCGAGTAGAGGAACACCAATTTTATGACCATTAAAGCGATTTTCGTCAAAAAAAAATTTTCAAAAAAATTCAATTTTTCTTAGGCAGACTATTTTATTGCAATTTCTTGCACAAAATACACCTAAAAGTGTAGAAAAAAATTGACAGCCCGATCCGAGTAGAGGAACACCAATTTTATGACCATTAAAGCGATTTTCGTCAAAAAAAAATTTTCAAAAAAATTCAATTTTTCTTAGGCAGACTATTTTATTGCAATTTCTTGCACAAAATACACCTAAAAGTGTAGAAAAAAATTGACAGCCCGATCCGAGTAGAGGAACACCAATTTTATGACCATTAAAGCGATTTTCGTCAAAAAAAAATTTTCAAAAAAATTCAATTTTTCTTAGGCAGACTATTTTATTGCAATTTCTTGCACAAAATACACCTAAAAGTGTAGAAAAAAATTGACAGCCCGATCCGAGTAGAGGAACACCAATTTTATGACCATTAAAGCGATTTTCGTCAAAAAAAAATTTTCAAAAAAATTCAATTTTTCTTAGGCAGACTATTTTATTGCAATTTCTTGCACAAAATACACCTAAAAGTGTAGAAAAAAATTGACAGCCCGATCCGAGTAGAGGAACACCAATTTTATGACCATTAAAGCGATTTTCGTCAAAAAAAAATTTTCAAAAAAATTCAATTTTTCTTAGGCAGACTATTTTATTGCAATTTCTTGCACAAAATACACCTAAAAGTGTAGAAAAAAATTGACAGCCCGATCCGAGTAGAGGAACACCAATTTTATGACCATTAAAGCGATTTTCGTCAAAAAAAAATTTTCAAAAAAATTCAATTTTTCTTAGGCAGACTATTTTATTGCAATTTCTTGCACAAAATACACCTAAAAGTGTAGAAAAAAATTGACAGCCCGATCCGAGTAGAGGAACACCAATTTTATGACCATTAAAGCGATTTTCGTCAAAAAAAAATTTTCAAAAAAATTCAATTTTTCTTAGGCAGACTATTTTATTGCAATTTCTTGCACAAAATACACCTAAAAGTGTAGAAAAAAATTGACAGCCCGATCCGAGTAGAGGAACACCAATTTTATGACCATTAAAGCGATTTTCGTCAAAAAAAAATTTTCAAAAAAATTCAATTTTTCTTAGGCAGACTATTTTATTGCAATTTCTTGCACAAAATACACCTAAAAGTGTAGAAAAAAATTGACAGCCCGATCCGAGTAGAGGAACACCAATTTTATGACCATTAAAGCGATTTTCGTCAAAAAAAAATTTTCAAAAAAATTCAATTTTTCTTAGGCAGACTATTTTATTGCAATTTCTTGCACAAAATACACCTAAAAGTGTAGAAAAAAATTGACAGCCCGATCCGAGTAGAGGAACACCAATTTTATGACCATTAAAGCGATTTTCGTCAAAAAAAAATTTTCAAAAAAATTCAATTTTTCTTAGGCAGACTATTTTATTGCAATTTCTTGCACAAAATACACCTAAAAGTGTAGAAAAAAATTGACAGCCCGATCCGAGTAGAGGAACACCAATTTTATGACCATTAAAGCGATTTTCGTCAAAAAAAAATTTTCAAAAAAATTCAATTTTTCTTAGGCAGACTATTTTATTGCAATTTCTTGCACAAAATACACCTAAAAGTGTAGAAAAAAATTGACAGCCCGATCCGAGTAGAGGAACACCAATTTTATGACCATTAAAGCGATTTTCGTCAAAAAAAAATTTTCAAAAAAATTCAATTTTTCTTAGGCAGACTATTTTATTGCAATTTCTTGCACAAAATACACCTAAAAGTGTAGAAAAAAATTGACAGCCCGATCCGAGTAGAGGAACACCAATTTTATGACCATTAAAGCGATTTTCGTCAAAAAAAAATTTTCAAAAAAATTCAATTTTTCTTAGGCAGACTATTTTATTGCAATTTCTTGCACAAAATACACCTAAAAGTGTAGAAAAAAATTGACAGCCCGATCCGAGTAGAGGAACACCAATTTTATGACCATTAAAGCGATTTTCGTCAAAAAAAAATTTTCAAAAAAATTCAATTTTTCTTAGGCAGACTATTTTATTGCAATTTCTTGCACAAAATACACCTAAAAGTGTAGAAAAAAATTGACAGCCCGATCCGAGTAGAGGAACACCAATTTTATGACCATTAAAGCGATTTTCGTCAAAAAAAAATTTTCAAAAAAATTCAATTTTTCTTAGGCAGACTATTTTATTGCAATTTCTTGCACAAAATACACCTAAAAGTGTAGAAAAAAATTGACAGCCCGATCCGAGTAGAGGAACACCAATTTTATGACCATTAAAGCGATTTTCGTCAAAAAAAAATTTTCAAAAAAATTCAATTTTTCTTAGGCAGACTATTTTATTGCAATTTCTTGCACAAAATACACCTAAAAGTGTAGAAAAAAATTGACAGCCCGATCCGAGTAGAGGAACACCAATTTTATGACCATTAAAGCGATTTTCGTCAAAAAAAAATTTTCAAAAAAATTCAATTTTTCTTAGGCAGACTATTTTATTGCAATTTCTTGCACAAAATACACCTAAAAGTGTAGAAAAAAATTGACAGCCCGATCCGAGTAGAGGAACACCATTTTTATGACCATTAAAGCGATTTTCGTCAAAAAAAAATTTTCAAAAAAATTCAATTTTTCTTAGGCAGACTATTTTATTGCAATTTCTTGCACAAAATACACCTAAAAGTGTAGAAAAAAATTGACAGCCCGATCCGAGTAGAGGAACACCAATTTTATGACCATTAAAGCGATTTTCGTCAAAAAAAAATTTTCAAAAAAATTCAATTTTTCTTAGGCAGACTATTTTATTGCAATTTCTTGCACAAAATACACCTAAAAGTGTAGAAAAAAATTGACAGCCCGATCCGAGTAGAGGAACACCAATTTTATGACCATTAAAGCGATTTTCGTCAAAAAAAAATTTTCAAAAAAATTCAATTTTTCTTAGGCAGACTATTTTATTGCAATTTCTTGCACAAAATACACCTAAAAGTGTAGAAAAAAATTGACAGCCCGATCCGAGTAGAGGAACACCAATTTTATGACCATTAAAGCGATTTTCGTCAAAAAAAAATTTTCAAAAAAATTCAATTTTTCTTAGGCAGACTATTTTATTGCAATTTCTTGCACAAAATACACCTAAAAGTGTAGAAAAAAATTGACAGCCCGATCCGAGTAGAGGAACACCAATTTTATGACCATTAAAGCGATTTTCGTCAAAAAAAAATTTTCAAAAAAATTCAATTTTTCTTAGGCAGACTATTTTATTGCAATTTCTTGCACAAAATACACCTAAAAGTGTAGAAAAAAATTGACAGCCCGATCCGAGTAGAGGAACACCAATTTTATGACCATTAAAGCGATTTTCGTCAAAAAAAAATTTTCAAAAAAATTCAATTTTTCTTAGGCAGACTATTTTATTGCAATTTCTTGCACAAAATACACCTAAAAGTGTAGAAAAAAATTGACAGCCCGATCCGAGTAGAGGAACACCAATTTTATGACCATTAAAGCGATTTTCGTCAAAAAAAAATTTTCAAAAAAATTCAATTTTTCTTAGGCAGACTATTTTATTGCAATTTCTTGCACAAAATACACCTAAAAGTGTAGAAAAAAATTGACAGCCCGATCCGAGTAGAGGAACACCAATTTTATGACCATTAAAGCGATTTTCGTCAAAAAAAAATTTTCAAAAAAATTCAATTTTTCTTAGGCAGACTATTTTATTGCAATTTCTTGCACAAAATACACCTAAAAGTGTAGAAAAAAATTGACAGCCCGATCCGAGTAGAGGAACACCAATTTTATGACCATTAAAGCGATTTTCGTCAAAAAAAAATTTTCAAAAAAATTCAATTTTTCTTAGGCAGACTATTTTATTGCAATTTCTTGCACAAAATACACCTAAAAGTGTAGAAAAAAATTGACAGCCCGATCCGAGTAGAGGAACACCAATTTTATGACCATTAAAGCGATTTTCGTCAAAAAAAAATTTTCAAAAAAATTCAATTTTTCTTAGGCAGACTATTTTATTGCAATTTCTTGCACAAAATACACCTAAAAGTGTAGAAAAAAATTGACAGCCCGATCCGAGTAGAGGAACACCAATTTTATGACCATTAAAGCGATTTTCGTCAAAAAAAAATTTTCAAAAAAATTCAATTTTTCTTAGGCAGACTATTTTATTGCAATTTCTTGCACAAAATACACCTAAAAGTGTAGAAAAAAATTGACAGCCCGATCCGAGTAGAGGAACACCATTTTTATGACCATTAAAGCGATTTTCGTCAAAAAAAAATTTTCAAAAAAATTCAATTTTTCTTAGGCAGACTATTTTATTGCAATTTCTTGCACAAAATACACCTAAAAGTGTAGAAAAAAATTGACAGCCCGATCCGAGTAGAGGAACACCAATTTTATGACCATTAAAGCGATTTTCGTCAAAAAAAAATTTTCAAAAAAATTCAATTTTTCTTAGGCAGACTATTTTATTGCAATTTCTTGCACAAAATACACCTAAAAGTGTAGAAAAAAATTGACAGCCCGATCCGAGTAGAGGAACACCATTTTTATGACCATTAAAGCGATTTTCGTCAAAAAAAAATTTTCAAAAAAATTCAATTTTTCTTAGGCAGACTATTTTATTGCAATTTCTTGCACAAAATACACCTAAAAGTGTAGAAAAAAATTGACAGCCCGATCCGAGTAGAGGAACACCATTTTTATGACCATTAAAGCGATTTTCGTCAAAAAAAAATTTTCAAAAAAATTCAATTTTTCTTAGGCAGACTATTTTATTGCAATTTCTTGCACAAAATACACCTAAAAGTGTAGAAAAAAATTGACAGCCCGATCCGAGTAGAGGAACACCATTTTTATGACCATTAAAGCGATTTTCGTCAAAAAAAAATTTTCAAAAAAATTCAATTTTTCTTAGGCAGACTATTTTATTGCAATTTCTTGCACAAAATACACCTAAAAGTGTAGAAAAAAATTGACAGCCCGATCCGAGTAGAGGAACACCATTTTTATGACCATTAAAGCGATTTTCGTCAAAAAAAAATTTTCAAAAAAATTCAATTTTTCTTAGGCAGACTATTTTATTGCAATTTCTTGCACAAAATACACCTAAAAGTGTAGAAAAAAATTGACAGCCCGATCCGAGTAGAGGAACACCATTTTTATGACCATTAAAGCGATTTTCGTCAAAAAAAAATTTTCAAAAAAATTCAATTTTTCTTAGGCAGACTATTTTATTGCAATTTCTTGCACAAAATACACCTAAAAGTGTAGAAAAAAATTGACAGCCCGATCCGAGTAGAGGAACACCAATTTTATGACCATTAAAGCGATTTTCGTCAAAAAAAAATTTTCAAAAAAATTCAATTTTTCTTAGGCAGACTATTTTATTGCAATTTCTTGCACAAAATACACCTAAAAGTGTAGAAAAAAATTGACAGCCCGATCCGAGTAGAGGAACACCAATTTTATGACCATTAAAGCGATTTTCGTCAAAAAAAAATTTTCAAAAAAATTCAATTTTTCTTAGGCAGACTATTTTATTGCAATTTCTTGCACAAAATACACCTAAAAGTGTAGAAAAAAATTGACAGCCCGATCCGAGTAGAGGAACACCAATTTTATGACCATTAAAGCGATTTTCGTCAAAAAAAAATTTTCAAAAAAATTCAATTTTTCTTAGGCAGACTATTTTATTGCAATTTCTTGCACAAAATACACCTAAAAGTGTAGAAAAAAATTGACAGCCCGATCCGAGTAGAGGAACACCATTTTTATGACCATTAAAGCGATTTTCGTCAAAAAAAAATTTTCAAAAAAATTCAATTTTTCTTAGGCAGACTATTTTATTGCAATTTCTTGCACAAAATACACCTAAAAGTGTAGAAAAAAATTGACAGCCCGATCCGAGTAGAGGAACACCAATTTTATGACCATTAAAGCGATTTTCGTCAAAAAAAAATTTTCAAAAAAATTCAATTTTTCTTAGGCAGACTATTTTATTGCAATTTCTTGCACAAAATACACCTAAAAGTGTAGAAAAAAATTGACAGCCCGATCCGAGTAGAGGAACACCATTTTTATGACCATTAAAGCGATTTTCGTCAAAAAAAAATTTTCAAAAAAATTCAATTTTTCTTAGGCAGACTATTTTATTGCAATTTCTTGCACAAAATACACCTAAAAGTGTAGAAAAAAATTGACAGCCCGATCCGAGTAGAGGAACACCAATTTTATGACCATTAAAGCGATTTTCGTCAAAAAAAAATTTTCAAAAAAATTCAATTTTTCTTAGGCAGACTATTTTATTGCAATTTCTTGCACAAAATACACCTAAAAGTGTAGAAAAAAATTGACAGCCCGATCCGAGTAGAGGAACACCAATTTTATGACCATTAAAGCGATTTTCGTCAAAAAAAAATTTTCAAAAAAATTCAATTTTTCTTAGGCAGACTATTTTATTGCAATTTCTTGCACAAAATACACCTAAAAGTGTAGAAAAAAATTGACAGCCCGATCCGAGTAGAGGAACACCAATTTTATGACCATTAAAGCGATTTTCGTCAAAAAAAAATTTTCAAAAAAATTCAATTTTTCTTAGGCAGACTATTTTATTGCAATTTCTTGCACAAAATACACCTAAAAGTGTAGAAAAAAATTGACAGCCCGATCCGAGTAGAGGAACACCATTTTTATGACCATTAAAGCGATTTTCGTCAAAAAAAAATTTTCAAAAAAATTCAATTTTTCTTAGGCAGACTATTTTATTGCAATTTCTTGCACAAAATACACCTAAAAGTGTAGAAAAAAATTGACAGCCCGATCCGAGTAGAGGAACACCATTTTTATGACCATTAAAGCGATTTTCGTCAAAAAAAAATTTTCAAAAAAATTCAATTTTTCTTAGGCAGACTATTTTATTGCAATTTCTTGCACAAAATACACCTAAAAGTGTAGAAAAAAATTGACAGCCCGATCCGAGTAGAGGAACACCAATTTTATGACCATTAAAGCGATTTTCGTCAAAAAAAAATTTTCAAAAAAATTCAATTTTTCTTAGGCAGACTATTTTATTGCAATTTCTTGCACAAAATACACCTAAAAGTGTAGAAAAAAATTGACAGCCCGATCCGAGTAGAGGAACACCATTTTTATGACCATTAAAGCGATTTTCGTCAAAAAAAAATTTTCAAAAAAATTCAATTTTTCTTAGGCAGACTATTTTATTGCAATTTCTTGCACAAAATACACCTAAAAGTGTAGAAAAAAATTGACAGCCCGATCCGAGTAGAGGAACACCATTTTTATGACCATTAAAGCGATTTTCGTCAAAAAAAAATTTTCAAAAAAATTCAATTTTTCTTAGGCAGACTATTTTATTGCAATTTCTTGCACAAAATACACCTAAAAGTGTAGAAAAAAATTGACAGCCCGATCCGAGTAGAGGAACACCAATTTTATGACCATTAAAGCGATTTTCGTCAAAAAAAAATTTTCAAAAAAATTCAATTTTTCTTAGGCAGACTATTTTATTGCAATTTCTTGCACAAAATACACCTAAAAGTGTAGAAAAAAATTGACAGCCCGATCCGAGTAGAGGAACACCATTTTTATGACCATTAAAGCGATTTTCGTCAAAAAAAAATTTTCAAAAAAATTCAATTTTTCTTAGGCAGACTATTTTATTGCAATTTCTTGCACAAAATACACCTAAAAGTGTAGAAAAAAATTGACAGCCCGATCCGAGTAGAGGAACACCATTTTTATGACCATTAAAGCGATTTTCGTCAAAAAAAAATTTTCAAAAAAATTCAATTTTTCTTAGGCAGACTATTTTATTGCAATTTCTTGCACAAAATACACCTAAAAGTGTAGAAAAAAATTGACAGCCCGATCCGAGTAGAGGAACACCATTTTTATGACCATTAAAGCGATTTTCGTCAAAAAAAAATTTTCAAAAAAATTCAATTTTTCTTAGGCAGACTATTTTATTGCAATTTCTTGCACAAAATACACCTAAAAGTGTAGAAAAAAATTGACAGCCCGATCCGAGTAGAGGAACACCATTTTTATGACCATTAAAGCGATTTTCGTCAAAAAAAAATTTTCAAAAAAATTCAATTTTTCTTAGGCAGACTATTTTATTGCAATTTCTTGCACAAAATACACCTAAAAGTGTAGAAAAAAATTGACAGCCCGATCCGAGTAGAGGAACACCATTTTTATGACCATTAAAGCGATTTTCGTCAAAAAAAAATTTTCAAAAAAATTCAATTTTTCTTAGGCAGACTATTTTATTGCAATTTCTTGCACAAAATACACCTAAAAGTGTAGAAAAAAATTGACAGCCCGATCCGAGTAGAGGAACACCATTTTTATGACCATTAAAGCGATTTTCGTCAAAAAAAAATTTTCAAAAAAATTCAATTTTTCTTAGGCAGACTATTTTATTGCAATTTCTTGCACAAAATACACCTAAAAGTGTAGAAAAAAATTGACAGCCCGATCCGAGTAGAGGAACACCATTTTTATGACCATTAAAGCGATTTTCGTCAAAAAAAAATTTTCAAAAAAATTCAATTTTTCTTAGGCAGACTATTTTATTGCAATTTCTTGCACAAAATACACCTAAAAGTGTAGAAAAAAATTGACAGCCCGATCCGAGTAGAGGAACACCATTTTTATGACCATTAAAGCGATTTTCGTCAAAAAAAAATTTTCAAAAAAATTCAATTTTTCTTAGGCAGACTATTTTATTGCAATTTCTTGCACAAAATACACCTAAAAGTGTAGAAAAAAATTGACAGCCCGATCCGAGTAGAGGAACACCATTTTTATGACCATTAAAGCGATTTTCGTCAAAAAAAAATTTTCAAAAAAATTCAATTTTTCTTAGGCAGACTATTTTATTGCAATTTCTTGCACAAAATACACCTAAAAGTGTAGAAAAAAATTGACAGCCCGATCCGAGTAGAGGAACACCATTTTTATGACCATTAAAGCGATTTTCGTCAAAAAAAAATTTTCAAAAAAATTCAATTTTTCTTAGGCAGACTATTTTATTGCAATTTCTTGCACAAAATACACCTAAAAGTGTAGAAAAAAATTGACAGCCCGATCCGAGTAGAGGAACACCATTTTTATGACCATTAAAGCGATTTTCGTCAAAAAAAAATTTTCAAAAAAATTCAATTTTTCTTAGGCAGACTATTTTATTGCAATTTCTTGCACAAAATACACCTAAAAGTGTAGAAAAAAATTGACAGCCCGATCCGAGTAGAGGAACACCATTTTTATGACCATTAAAGCGATTTTCGTCAAAAAAAAATTTTCAAAAAAATTCAATTTTTCTTAGGCAGACTATTTTATTGCAATTTCTTGCACAAAATACACCTAAAAGTGTAGAAAAAAATTGACAGCCCGATCCGAGTAGAGGAACACCATTTTTATGACCATTAAAGCGATTTTCGTCAAAAAAAAATTTTCAAAAAAATTCAATTTTTCTTAGGCAGACTATTTTATTGCAATTTCTTGCACAAAATACACCTAAAAGTGTAGAAAAAAATTGACAGCCCGATCCGAGTAGAGGAACACCATTTTTATGACCATTAAAGCGATTTTCGTCAAAAAAAAATTTTCAAAAAAATTCAATTTTTCTTAGGCAGACTATTTTATTGCAATTTCTTGCACAAAATACACCTAAAAGTGTAGAAAAAAATTGACAGCCCGATCCGAGTAGAGGAACACCATTTTTATGACCATTAAAGCGATTTTCGTCAAAAAAAAATTTTCAAAAAAATTCAATTTTTCTTAGGCAGACTATTTTATTGCAATTTCTTGCACAAAATACACCTAAAAGTGTAGAAAAAAATTGACAGCCCGATCCGAGTAGAGGAACACCATTTTTATGACCATTAAAGCGATTTTCGTCAAAAAAAAATTTTCAAAAAAATTCAATTTTTCTTAGGCAGACTATTTTATTGCAATTTCTTGCACAAAATACACCTAAAAGTGTAGAAAAAAATTGACAGCCCGATCCGAGTAGAGGAACACCATTTTTATGACCATTAAAGCGATTTTCGTCAAAAAAAAATTTTCAAAAAAATTCAATTTTTCTTAGGCAGACTATTTTATTGCAATTTCTTGCACAAAATACACCTAAAAGTGTAGAAAAAAATTGACAGCCCGATCCGAGTAGAGGAACACCATTTTTATGACCATTAAAGCGATTTTCGTCAAAAAAAAATTTTCAAAAAAATTCAATTTTTCTTAGGCAGACTATTTTATTGCAATTTCTTGCACAAAATACACCTAAAAGTGTAGAAAAAAATTGACAGCCCGATCCGAGTAGAGGAACACCATTTTTATGACCATTAAAGCGATTTTCGTCAAAAAAAAATTTTCAAAAAAATTCAATTTTTCTTAGGCAGACTATTTTATTGCAATTTCTTGCACAAAATACACCTAAAAGTGTAGAAAAAAATTGACAGCCCGATCCGAGTAGAGGAACACCATTTTTATGACCATTAAAGCGATTTTCGTCAAAAAAAAATTTTCAAAAAAATTCAATTTTTCTTAGGCAGACTATTTTATTGCAATTTCTTGCACAAAATACACCTAAAAGTGTAGAAAAAAATTGACAGCCCGATCCGAGTAGAGGAACACCATTTTTATGACCATTAAAGCGATTTTCGTCAAAAAAAAATTTTCAAAAAAATTCAATTTTTCTTAGGCAGACTATTTTATTGCAATTTCTTGCACAAAATACACCTAAAAGTGTAGAAAAAAATTGACAGCCCGATCCGAGTAGAGGAACACCATTTTTATGACCATTAAAGCGATTTTCGTCAAAAAAAAATTTTCAAAAAAATTCAATTTTTCTTAGGCAGACTATTTTATTGCAATTTCTTGCACAAAATACACCTAAAAGTGTAGAAAAAAATTGACAGCCCGATCCGAGTAGAGGAACACCATTTTTATGACCATTAAAGCGATTTTCGTCAAAAAAAAATTTTCAAAAAAATTCAATTTTTCTTAGGCAGACTATTTTATTGCAATTTCTTGCACAAAATACACCTAAAAGTGTAGAAAAAAATTGACAGCCCGATCCGAGTAGAGGAACACCATTTTTATGACCATTAAAGCGATTTTCGTCAAAAAAAAATTTTCAAAAAAATTCAATTTTTCTTAGGCAGACTATTTTATTGCAATTTCTTGCACAAAATACACCTAAAAGTGTAGAAAAAAATTGACAGCCCGATCCGAGTAGAGGAACACCATTTTTATGACCATTAAAGCGATTTTCGTCAAAAAAAAATTTTCAAAAAAATTCAATTTTTCTTAGGCAGACTATTTTATTGCAATTTCTTGCACAAAATACACCTAAAAGTGTAGAAAAAAATTGACAGCCCGATCCGAGTAGAGGAACACCATTTTTATGACCATTAAAGCGATTTTCGTCAAAAAAAAATTTTCAAAAAAATTCAATTTTTCTTAGGCAGACTATTTTATTGCAATTTCTTGCACAAAATACACCTAAAAGTGTAGAAAAAAATTGACAGCCCGATCCGAGTAGAGGAACACCATTTTTATGACCATTAAAGCGATTTTCGTCAAAAAAAAATTTTCAAAAAAATTCAATTTTTCTTAGGCAGACTATTTTATTGCAATTTCTTGCACAAAATACACCTAAAAGTGTAGAAAAAAATTGACAGCCCGATCCGAGTAGAGGAACACCATTTTTATGACCATTAAAGCGATTTTCGTCAAAAAAAAATTTTCAAAAAAATTCAATTTTTCTTAGGCAGACTATTTTATTGCAATTTCTTGCACAAAATACACCTAAAAGTGTAGAAAAAAATTGACAGCCCGATCCGAGTAGAGGAACACCATTTTTATGACCATTAAAGCGATTTTCGTCAAAAAAAAATTTTCAAAAAAATTCAATTTTTCTTAGGCAGACTATTTTATTGCAATTTCTTGCACAAAATACACCTAAAAGTGTAGAAAAAAATTGACAGCCCGATCCGAGTAGAGGAACACCATTTTTATGACCATTAAAGCGATTTTCGTCAAAAAAAAATTTTCAAAAAAATTCAATTTTTCTTAGGCAGACTATTTTATTGCAATTTCTTGCACAAAATACACCTAAAAGTGTAGAAAAAAATTGACAGCCCGATCCGAGTAGAGGAACACCATTTTTATGACCATTAAAGCGATTTTCGTCAAAAAAAAATTTTCAAAAAAATTCAATTTTTCTTAGGCAGACTATTTTATTGCAATTTCTTGCACAAAATACACCTAAAAGTGTAGAAAAAAATTGACAGCCCGATCCGAGTAGAGGAACACCATTTTTATGACCATTAAAGCGATTTTCGTCAAAAAAAAATTTTCAAAAAAATTCAATTTTTCTTAGGCAGACTATTTTATTGCAATTTCTTGCACAAAATACACCTAAAAGTGTAGAAAAAAATTGACAGCCCGATCCGAGTAGAGGAACACCATTTTTATGACCATTAAAGCGATTTTCGTCAAAAAAAAATTTTCAAAAAAATTCAATTTTTCTTAGGCAGACTATTTTATTGCAATTTCTTGCACAAAATACACCTAAAAGTGTAGAAAAAAATTGACAGCCCGATCCGAGTAGAGGAACACCATTTTTATGACCATTAAAGCGATTTTCGTCAAAAAAAAATTTTCAAAAAAATTCAATTTTTCTTAGGCAGACTATTTTATTGCAATTTCTTGCACAAAATACACCTAAAAGTGTAGAAAAAAATTGACAGCCCGATCCGAGTAGAGGAACACCATTTTTATGACCATTAAAGCGATTTTCGTCAAAAAAAAATTTTCAAAAAAATTCAATTTTTCTTAGGCAGACTATTTTATTGCAATTTCTTGCACAAAATACACCTAAAAGTGTAGAAAAAAATTGACAGCCCGATCCGAGTAGAGGAACACCATTTTTATGACCATTAAAGCGATTTTCGTCAAAAAAAAATTTTCAAAAAAATTCAATTTTTCTTAGGCAGACTATTTTATTGCAATTTCTTGCACAAAATACACCTAAAAGTGTAGAAAAAAATTGACAGCCCGATCCGAGTAGAGGAACACCATTTTTATGACCATTAAAGCGATTTTCGTCAAAAAAAAATTTTCAAAAAAATTCAATTTTTCTTAGGCAGACTATTTTATTGCAATTTCTTGCACAAAATACACCTAAAAGTGTAGAAAAAAATTGACAGCCCGATCCGAGTAGAGGAACACCATTTTTATGACCATTAAAGCGATTTTCGTCAAAAAAAAATTTTCAAAAAAATTCAATTTTTCTTAGGCAGACTATTTTATTGCAATTTCTTGCACAAAATACACCTAAAAGTGTAGAAAAAAATTGACAGCCCGATCCGAGTAGAGGAACACCATTTTTATGACCATTAAAGCGATTTTCGTCAAAAAAAAATTTTCAAAAAAATTCAATTTTTCTTAGGCAGACTATTTTATTGCAATTTCTTGCACAAAATACACCTAAAAGTGTAGAAAAAAATTGACAGCCCGATCCGAGTAGAGGAACACCATTTTTATGACCATTAAAGCGATTTTCGTCAAAAAAAAATTTTCAAAAAAATTCAATTTTTCTTAGGCAGACTATTTTATTGCAATTTCTTGCACAAAATACACCTAAAAGTGTAGAAAAAAATTGACAGCCCGATCCGAGTAGAGGAACACCATTTTTATGACCATTAAAGCGATTTTCGTCAAAAAAAAATTTTCAAAAAAATTCAATTTTTCTTAGGCAGACTATTTTATTGCAATTTCTTGCACAAAATACACCTAAAAGTGTAGAAAAAAATTGACAGCCCGATCCGAGTAGAGGAACACCATTTTTATGACCATTAAAGCGATTTTCGTCAAAAAAAAATTTTCAAAAAAATTCAATTTTTCTTAGGCAGACTATTTTATTGCAATTTCTTGCACAAAATACACCTAAAAGTGTAGAAAAAAATTGACAGCCCGATCCGAGTAGAGGAACACCATTTTTATGACCATTAAAGCGATTTTCGTCAAAAAAAAATTTTCAAAAAAATTCAATTTTTCTTAGGCAGACTATTTTATTGCAATTTCTTGCACAAAATACACCTAAAAGTGTAGAAAAAAATTGACAGCCCGATCCGAGTAGAGGAACACCATTTTTATGACCATTAAAGCGATTTTCGTCAAAAAAAAATTTTCAAAAAAATTCAATTTTTCTTAGGCAGACTATTTTATTGCAATTTCTTGCACAAAATACACCTAAAAGTGTAGAAAAAAATTGACAGCCCGATCCGAGTAGAGGAACACCATTTTTATGACCATTAAAGCGATTTTCGTCAAAAAAAAATTTTCAAAAAAATTCAATTTTTCTTAGGCAGACTATTTTATTGCAATTTCTTGCACAAAATACACCTAAAAGTGTAGAAAAAAATTGACAGCCCGATCCGAGTAGAGGAACACCATTTTTATGACCATTAAAGCGATTTTCGTCAAAAAAAAATTTTCAAAAAAATTCAATTTTTCTTAGGCAGACTATTTTATTGCAATTTCTTGCACAAAATACACCTAAAAGTGTAGAAAAAAATTGACAGCCCGATCCGAGTAGAGGAACACCATTTTTATGACCATTAAAGCGATTTTCGTCAAAAAAAAATTTTCAAAAAAATTCAATTTTTCTTAGGCAGACTATTTTATTGCAATTTCTTGCACAAAATACACCTAAAAGTGTAGAAAAAAATTGACAGCCCGATCCGAGTAGAGGAACACCATTTTTATGACCATTAAAGCGATTTTCGTCAAAAAAAAATTTTCAAAAAAATTCAATTTTTCTTAGGCAGACTATTTTATTGCAATTTCTTGCACAAAATACACCTAAAAGTGTAGAAAAAAATTGACAGCCCGATCCGAGTAGAGGAACACCATTTTTATGACCATTAAAGCGATTTTCGTCAAAAAAAAATTTTCAAAAAAATTCAATTTTTCTTAGGCAGACTATTTTATTGCAATTTCTTGCACAAAATACACCTAAAAGTGTAGAAAAAAATTGACAGCCCGATCCGAGTAGAGGAACACCATTTTTATGACCATTAAAGCGATTTTCGTCAAAAAAAAATTTTCAAAAAAATTCAATTTTTCTTAGGCAGACTATTTTATTGCAATTTCTTGCACAAAATACACCTAAAAGTGTAGAAAAAAATTGACAGCCCGATCCGAGTAGAGGAACACCATTTTTATGACCATTAAAGCGATTTTCGTCAAAAAAAAATTTTCAAAAAAATTCAATTTTTCTTAGGCAGACTATTTTATTGCAATTTCTTGCACAAAATACACCTAAAAGTGTAGAAAAAAATTGACAGCCCGATCCGAGTAGAGGAACACCATTTTTATGACCATTAAAGCGATTTTCGTCAAAAAAAAATTTTCAAAAAAATTCAATTTTTCTTAGGCAGACTATTTTATTGCAATTTCTTGCACAAAATACACCTAAAAGTGTAGAAAAAAATTGACAGCCCGATCCGAGTAGAGGAACACCATTTTTATGACCATTAAAGCGATTTTCGTCAAAAAAAAATTTTCAAAAAAATTCAATTTTTCTTAGGCAGACTATTTTATTGCAATTTCTTGCACAAAATACACCTAAAAGTGTAGAAAAAAATTGACAGCCCGATCCGAGTAGAGGAACACCATTTTTATGACCATTAAAGCGATTTTCGTCAAAAAAAAATTTTCAAAAAAATTCAATTTTTCTTAGGCAGACTATTTTATTGCAATTTCTTGCACAAAATACACCTAAAAGTGTAGAAAAAAATTGACAGCCCGATCCGAGTAGAGGAACACCATTTTTATGACCATTAAAGCGATTTTCGTCAAAAAAAAATTTTCAAAAAAATTCAATTTTTCTTAGGCAGACTATTTTATTGCAATTTCTTGCACAAAATACACCTAAAAGTGTAGAAAAAAATTGACAGCCCGATCCGAGTAGAGGAACACCATTTTTATGACCATTAAAGCGATTTTCGTCAAAAAAAAATTTTCAAAAAAATTCAATTTTTCTTAGGCAGACTATTTTATTGCAATTTCTTGCACAAAATACACCTAAAAGTGTAGAAAAAAATTGACAGCCCGATCCGAGTAGAGGAACACCATTTTTATGACCATTAAAGCGATTTTCGTCAAAAAAAAATTTTCAAAAAAATTCAATTTTTCTTAGGCAGACTATTTTATTGCAATTTCTTGCACAAAATACACCTAAAAGTGTAGAAAAAAATTGACAGCCCGATCCGAGTAGAGGAACACCATTTTTATGACCATTAAAGCGATTTTCGTCAAAAAAAAATTTTCAAAAAAATTCAATTTTTCTTAGGCAGACTATTTTATTGCAATTTCTTGCACAAAATACACCTAAAAGTGTAGAAAAAAATTGACAGCCCGATCCGAGTAGAGGAACACCATTTTTATGACCATTAAAGCGATTTTCGTCAAAAAAAAATTTTCAAAAAAATTCAATTTTTCTTAGGCAGACTATTTTATTGCAATTTCTTGCACAAAATACACCTAAAAGTGTAGAAAAAAATTGACAGCCCGATCCGAGTAGAGGAACACCATTTTTATGACCATTAAAGCGATTTTCGTCAAAAAAAAATTTTCAAAAAAATTCAATTTTTCTTAGGCAGACTATTTTATTGCAATTTCTTGCACAAAATACACCTAAAAGTGTAGAAAAAAATTGACAGCCCGATCCGAGTAGAGGAACACCATTTTTATGACCATTAAAGCGATTTTCGTCAAAAAAAAATTTTCAAAAAAATTCAATTTTTCTTAGGCAGACTATTTTATTGCAATTTCTTGCACAAAATACACCTAAAAGTGTAGAAAAAAATTGACAGCCCGATCCGAGTAGAGGAACACCAATTTTATGACCATTAAAGCGATTTTCGTCAAAAAAAAATTTTCAAAAAAATTCAATTTTTCTTAGGCAGACTATTTTATTGCAATTTCTTGCACAAAATACACCTAAAAGTGTAGAAAAAAATTGACAGCCCGATCCGAGTAGAGGAACACCAATTTTATGACCATTAAAGCGATTTTCGTCAAAAAAAAATTTTCAAAAAAATTCAATTTTTCTTAGGCAGACTATTTTATTGCAATTTCTTGCACAAAATACACCTAAAAGTGTAGAAAAAAATTGACAGCCCGATCCGAGTAGAGGAACACCATTTTTATGACCATTAAAGCGATTTTCGTCAAAAAAAAATTTTCAAAAAAATTCAATTTTTCTTAGGCAGACTATTTTATTGCAATTTCTTGCACAAAATACACCTAAAAGTGTAGAAAAAAATTGACAGCCCGATCCGAGTAGAGGAACACCATTTTTATGACCATTAAAGCGATTTTCGTCAAAAAAAAATTTTCAAAAAAATTCAATTTTTCTTAGGCAGACTATTTTATTGCAATTTCTTGCACAAAATACACCTAAAAGTGTAGAAAAAAATTGACAGCCCGATCCGAGTAGAGGAACACCATTTTTATGACCATTAAAGCGATTTTCGTCAAAAAAAAATTTTCAAAAAAATTCAATTTTTCTTAGGCAGACTATTTTATTGCAATTTCTTGCACAAAATACACCTAAAAGTGTAGAAAAAAATTGACAGCCCGATCCGAGTAGAGGAACACCATTTTTATGACCATTAAAGCGATTTTCGTCAAAAAAAAATTTTCAAAAAAATTCAATTTTTCTTAGGCAGACTATTTTATTGCAATTTCTTGCACAAAATACACCTAAAAGTGTAGAAAAAAATTGACAGCCCGATCCGAGTAGAGGAACACCATTTTATGACCATTAAAGCGATTTTCGTCAAAAAAAAATTTTCAAAAAAATTCAATTTTTCTTAGGCAGACTATTTTATTGCAATTTCTTGCACAAAATACACCTAAAAGTGTAGAAAAAAATTGACAGCCCGATCCGAGTAGAGGAACACCATTTTATGACCATTAAAGCGATTTTCGTCAAAAAAAAATTTTCAAAAAAATTCAATTTTTCTTAGGCAGACTATTTTATTGCAATTTCTTGCACAAAATACACCTAAAAGTGTAGAAAAAAATTGACAGCCCGATCCGAGTAGAGGAACACCATTTTTATGACCATTAAAGCGATTTTCGTCAAAAAAAAATTTTCAAAAAAATTCAATTTTTCTTAGGCAGACTATTTTATTGCAATTTCTTGCACAAAATACACCTAAAAGTGTAGAAAAAAATTGACAGCCCGATCCGAGTAGAGGAACACCATTTTTATGACCATTAAAGCGATTTTCGTCAAAAAAAAATTTTCAAAAAAATTCAATTTTTCTTAGGCAGACTATTTTATTGCAATTTCTTGCACAAAATACACCTAAAAGTGTAGAAAAAAATTGACAGCCCGATCCGAGTAGAGGAACACCATTTTTATGACCATTAAAGCGATTTTCGTCAAAAAAAAATTTTCAAAAAAATTCAATTTTTCTTAGGCAGACTATTTTATTGCAATTTCTTGCACAAAATACACCTAAAAGTGTAGAAAAAAATTGACAGCCCGATCCGAGTAGAGGAACACCATTTTTATGACCATTAAAGCGATTTTCGTCAAAAAAAAATTTTCAAAAAAATTCAATTTTTCTTAGGCAGACTATTTTATTGCAATTTCTTGCACAAAATACACCTAAAAGTGTAGAAAAAAATTGACAGCCCGATCCGAGTAGAGGAACACCATTTTTATGACCATTAAAGCGATTTTCGTCAAAAAAAAATTTTCAAAAAAATTCAATTTTTCTTAGGCAGACTATTTTATTGCAATTTCTTGCACAAAATACACCTAAAAGTGTAGAAAAAAATTGACAGCCCGATCCGAGTAGAGGAACACCATTTTTATGACCATTAAAGCGATTTTCGTCAAAAAAAAATTTTCAAAAAAATTCAATTTTTCTTAGGCAGACTATTTTATTGCAATTTCTTGCACAAAATACACCTAAAAGTGTAGAAAAAAATTGACAGCCCGATCCGAGTAGAGGAACACCATTTTTATGACCATTAAAGCGATTTTCGTCAAAAAAAAATTTTCAAAAAAATTCAATTTTTCTTAGGCAGACTATTTTATTGCAATTTCTTGCACAAAATACACCTAAAAGTGTAGAAAAAAATTGACAGCCCGATCCGAGTAGAGGAACACCATTTTTATGACCATTAAAGCGATTTTCGTCAAAAAAAAATTTTCAAAAAAATTCAATTTTTCTTAGGCAGACTATTTTATTGCAATTTCTTGCACAAAATACACCTAAAAGTGTAGAAAAAAATTGACAGCCCGATCCGAGTAGAGGAACACCATTTTTATGACCATTAAAGCGATTTTCGTCAAAAAAAAATTTTCAAAAAAATTCAATTTTTCTTAGGCAGACTATTTTATTGCAATTTCTTGCACAAAATACACCTAAAAGTGTAGAAAAAAATTGACAGCCCGATCCGAGTAGAGGAACACCAATTTTATGACCATTAAAGCGATTTTCGTCAAAAAAAAATTTTCAAAAAAATTCAATTTTTCTTAGGCAGACTATTTTATTGCAATTTCTTGCACAAAATACACCTAAAAGTGTAGAAAAAAATTGACAGCCCGATCCGAGTAGAGGAACACCATTTTTATGACCATTAAAGCGATTTTCGTCAAAAAAAAATTTTCAAAAAAATTCAATTTTTCTTAGGCAGACTATTTTATTGCAATTTCTTGCACAAAATACACCTAAAAGTGTAGAAAAAAATTGACAGCCCGATCCGAGTAGAGGAACACCATTTTTATGACCATTAAAGCGATTTTCGTCAAAAAAAAATTTTCAAAAAAATTCAATTTTTCTTAGGCAGACTATTTTATTGCAATTTCTTGCACAAAATACACCTAAAAGTGTAGAAAAAAATTGACAGCCCGATCCGAGTAGAGGAACACCAATTTTATGACCATTAAAGCGATTTTCGTCAAAAAAAAATTTTCAAAAAAATTCAATTTTTCTTAGGCAGACTATTTTATTGCAATTTCTTGCACAAAATACACCTAAAAGTGTAGAAAAAAATTGACAGCCCGATCCGAGTAGAGGAACACCATTTTTATGACCATTAAAGCGATTTTCGTCAAAAAAAAATTTTCAAAAAAATTCAATTTTTCTTAGGCAGACTATTTTATTGCAATTTCTTGCACAAAATACACCTAAAAGTGTAGAAAAAAATTGACAGCCCGATCCGAGTAGAGGAACACCATTTTTATGACCATTAAAGCGATTTTCGTCAAAAAAAAATTTTCAAAAAAATTCAATTTTTCTTAGGCAGACTATTTTATTGCAATTTCTTGCACAAAATACACCTAAAAGTGTAGAAAAAAATTGACAGCCCGATCCGAGTAGAGGAACACCATTTTTATGACCATTAAAGCGATTTTCGTCAAAAAAAAATTTTCAAAAAAATTCAATTTTTCTTAGGCAGACTATTTTATTGCAATTTCTTGCACAAAATACACCTAAAAGTGTAGAAAAAAATTGACAGCCCGATCCGAGTAGAGGAACACCATTTTTATGACCATTAAAGCGATTTTCGTCAAAAAAAAATTTTCAAAAAAATTCAATTTTTCTTAGGCAGACTATTTTATTGCAATTTCTTGCACAAAATACACCTAAAAGTGTAGAAAAAAATTGACAGCCCGATCCGAGTAGAGGAACACCATTTTTATGACCATTAAAGCGATTTTCGTCAAAAAAAAATTTTCAAAAAAATTCAATTTTTCTTAGGCAGACTATTTTATTGCAATTTCTTGCACAAAATACACCTAAAAGTGTAGAAAAAAATTGACAGCCCGATCCGAGTAGAGGAACACCATTTTTATGACCATTAAAGCGATTTTCGTCAAAAAAAAATTTTCAAAAAAATTCAATTTTTCTTAGGCAGACTATTTTATTGCAATTTCTTGCACAAAATACACCTAAAAGTGTAGAAAAAAATTGACAGCCCGATCCGAGTAGAGGAACACCATTTTATGACCATTAAAGCGATTTTCGTCAAAAAAAAATTTTCAAAAAAATTCAATTTTTCTTAGGCAGACTATTTTATTGCAATTTCTTGCACAAAATACACCTAAAAGTGTAGAAAAAAATTGACAGCCCGATCCGAGTAGAGGAACACCATTTTTATGACCATTAAAGCGATTTTCGTCAAAAAAAAATTTTCAAAAAAATTCAATTTTTCTTAGGCAGACTATTTTATTGCAATTTCTTGCACAAAATACACCTAAAAGTGTAGAAAAAAATTGACAGCCCGATCCGAGTAGAGGAACACCATTTTTATGACCATTAAAGCGATTTTCGTCAAAAAAAAATTTTCAAAAAAATTCAATTTTTCTTAGGCAGACTATTTTATTGCAATTTCTTGCACAAAATACACCTAAAAGTGTAGAAAAAAATTGACAGCCCGATCCGAGTAGAGGAACACCATTTTTATGACCATTAAAGCGATTTTCGTCAAAAAAAAATTTTCAAAAAAATTCAATTTTTCTTAGGCAGACTATTTTATTGCAATTTCTTGCACAAAATACACCTAAAAGTGTAGAAAAAAATTGACAGCCCGATCCGAGTAGAGGAACACCATTTTTATGACCATTAAAGCGATTTTCGTCAAAAAAAAATTTTCAAAAAAATTCAATTTTTCTTAGGCAGACTATTTTATTGCAATTTCTTGCACAAAATACACCTAAAAGTGTAGAAAAAAATTGACAGCCCGATCCGAGTAGAGGAACACCATTTTTATGACCATTAAAGCGATTTTCGTCAAAAAAAAATTTTCAAAAAAATTCAATTTTTCTTAGGCAGACTATTTTATTGCAATTTCTTGCACAAAATACACCTAAAAGTGTAGAAAAAAATTGACAGCCCGATCCGAGTAGAGGAACACCATTTTTATGACCATTAAAGCGATTTTCGTCAAAAAAAAATTTTCAAAAAAATTCAATTTTTCTTAGGCAGACTATTTTATTGCAATTTCTTGCACAAAATACACCTAAAAGTGTAGAAAAAAATTGACAGCCCGATCCGAGTAGAGGAACACCATTTTTATGACCATTAAAGCGATTTTCGTCAAAAAAAAATTTTCAAAAAAATTCAATTTTTCTTAGGCAGACTATTTTATTGCAATTTCTTGCACAAAATACACCTAAAAGTGTAGAAAAAAATTGACAGCCCGATCCGAGTAGAGGAACACCAATTTTATGACCATTAAAGCGATTTTCGTCAAAAAAAAATTTTCAAAAAAATTCAATTTTTCTTAGGCAGACTATTTTATTGCAATTTCTTGCACAAAATACACCTAAAAGTGTAGAAAAAAATTGACAGCCCGATCCGAGTAGAGGAACACCAATTTTATGACCATTAAAGCGATTTTCGTCAAAAAAAAATTTTCAAAAAAATTCAATTTTTCTTAGGCAGACTATTTTATTGCAATTTCTTGCACAAAATACACCTAAAAGTGTAGAAAAAAATTGACAGCCCGATCCGAGTAGAGGAACACCATTTTTATGACCATTAAAGCGATTTTCGTCAAAAAAAAATTTTCAAAAAAATTCAATTTTTCTTAGGCAGACTATTTTATTGCAATTTCTTGCACAAAATACACCTAAAAGTGTAGAAAAAAATTGACAGCCCGATCCGAGTAGAGGAACACCATTTTATGACCATTAAAGCGATTTTCGCAAAAAAAAATTTTCAAAAAAATTCAATTTTTCTTAGGCAGACTATTTTATTGCAATTTCTTGCACAAAATACACCTAAAAGTGTAGAAAAAAATTGACAGCCCGATCCGAGTAGAGGAACACCATTTTTATGACCATTAAAGCGATTTTCGTCAAAAAAAAATTTCAAAAAATCTCAAAAAAATTTCAAAAAATTCATTTTTTTAGGCAGACTATTTTATTGCAATTTCTTGCACAAAATACACCTAAAAGTGTAGAAAAAAATTGACAGCCCGATCCGAGTAGAGGAACACCATTTTTATGACCATTAAAGCGATTTTCGTCAAAAAAAATTTTCAAAAAAATTCAATTTTTCTTAGGCAGACTATTTTATTGCAATTTCTTGCACAAAATACACCTAAAAGTGTAGAAAAAAATTGACAGCCCGATCCGAGTAGAGGAACACCATTTTTATGACCATTAAAGCGATTTTCGTCAAAAAAAAATTTTCAAAAAAATTCAATTTTTCTTAGGCAGACTATTTTATTGCAATTTCTTGCACAAAATACACCTAAAAGTGTAGAAAAAAATTGACAGCCCGATCCGAGTAGAGGAACACCATTTTTATGACCATTAAAGCGATTTTCGTCAAAAAAAAATTTTCAAAAAAATTCAATTTTTCTTAGGCAGACTATTTTATTGCAATTTCTTGCACAAAATACACCTAAAAGTGTAGAAAAAAATTGACAGCCCGATCCGAGTAGAGGAACACCCATTTTATGACCATTAAAGCGATTTTCGTCAAAAAAAAATTTTCAAAAAAATTCAATTTTTCTTAGGCAGACTATTTTATTGCAATTTCTTGCACAAAATACACCTAAAAGTGTAGAAAAAAATTGACAGCCCGATCCGAGTAGAGGAACACCAATTTTATGACCATTAAAGCGATTTTCGTCAAAAAAAAATTTTCAAAAAAATTCAATTTTTCTTAGGCAGACTATTTTATTGCAATTTCTTGCACAAAATACACCTAAAAGTGTAGAAAAAAATTGACAGCCCGATCCGAGTAGAGGAACACCATTTTTATGACCATTAAAGCGATTTTCGTCAAAAAAAAATTTTCAAAAAAATTCAATTTTTCTTAGGCAGACTATTTTATTGCAATTTCTTGCACAAAATACACCTAAAAGTGTAGAAAAAAATTGACAGCCCGATCCGAGTAGAGGAACACCATTTTATGACCATTAAAGCGATTTTCGTCAAAAAAAAATTTTCAAAAAAATTCAATTTTTCTTAGGCAGACTATTTTATTGCAATTTCTTGCACAAAATACACCTAAAAGTGTAGAAAAAAATTGACAGCCCGATCCGAGTAGAGGAACACCATTTTTATGACCATTAAAGCGATTTTCGTCAAAAAAAAATTTCAAAAAATTTCAAAAAAATTCAATTTTTCTTAGGCAGACTATTTTATTGCAATTTCTTGCACAAAATACACCTAAAAGTGTAGAAAAAAATTGACAGCCCGATCCGAGTAGAGGAACACCATTTTTATGACCATTAAAGCGATTTTCGTCAAAAAAAATTTTCAAAAAAATTCAATTTTTCTTAGGCAGACTATTTTATTGCAATTTCTTGCACAAAATACACCTAAAAGTGTAGAAAAAAATTGACAGCCCGATCCGAGTAGAGGAACACCATTTTTATGACCATTAAAGCGATTTTCGTCAAAAAAAAATTTTCAAAAAAATTCAATTTTTCTTAGGCAGACTATTTTATTGCAATTTCTTGCACAAAATACACCTAAAAGTGTAGAAAAAAATTGACAGCCCGATCCGAGTAGAGGAACACCATTTTTATGACCATTAAAGCGATTTTCGTCAAAAAAAAATTTTCAAAAAAATTCAATTTTTCTTAGGCAGACTATTTTATTGCAATTTCTTGCACAAAATACACCTAAAAGTGTAGAAAAAAATTGACAGCCCGATCCGAGTAGAGGAACACCATTTTTATGACCATTAAAGCGATTTTCGTCAAAAAAAAATTTTCAAAAAAATTCAATTTTTCTTAGGCAGACTATTTTATTGCAATTTCTTGCACAAAATACACCTAAAAGTGTAGAAAAAAATTGACAGCCCGATCCGAGTAGAGGAACACCATTTTTATGACCATTAAAGCGATTTTCGTCAAAAAAAAATTTTCAAAAAAATTCAATTTTTCTTAGGCAGACTATTTTATTGCAATTTCTTGCACAAAATACACCTAAAAGTGTAGAAAAAAATTGACAGCCCGATCCGAGTAGAGGAACACCATTTTTATGACCATTAAAGCGATTATCGAAAAAAAATTTTTCAAAAAAATTCAATTTTTCTTAGGCAGACTATTTTATTGCAATTTCTTGCACAAAATACACCTAAAAGTGTAGAAAAAAATTGACAGCCCGATCCGAGTAGAGGAACACCATTTTTATGACCATTAAAGCGATTTTCGTCAAAAAAAAATTTTCAAAAAAATTCAATTTTTCTTAGGCAGACTATTTTATTGCAATTTCTTGCACAAAATACACCTAAAAGTGTAGAAAAAAATTGACAGCCCGATCCGAGTAGAGGAACACCATTTTTATGACCATTAAAGCGTTTATCGAAAAAAAAATTTTCAAAAAAATTCAATTTTTCTTAGGCAGACTATTTTATTGCAATTTCTTGCACAAAATACACCTAAAAGTGTAGAAAAAAATTGACAGCCCGATCCGAGTAGAGGAACACCATTTTTATGACCATTAAAGCGATTTTCGTCAAAAAAAAATTTCAAAAAATTCAGTGCCCAAAAAAATTTTCAAAAAATTCAATTTTTCTTAGGCAGACTATTTTATTGCAATTTCTTGCACAAAATACACCTAAAAGTGTAGAAAAAAATTGACAGCCCGATCCGAGTAGAGGAACACCATTTTTATGACCATTAAAGCGTTTATCGAAAAAAAAATTTTCAAAAAAATTCAATTTTTCTTAGGCAGACTATTTTATTGCAATTTCTTGCACAAAATACACCTAAAAGTGTAGAAAAAAATTGACAGCCCGATCCGAGTAGAGGAACACCATTTTTATGACCATTAAAGCGATTTTCGTCAAAAAAAAATTTTCAAAAAAATTCAATTTTTCTTAGGCAGACTATTTTATTGCAATTTCTTGCACAAAATACACCTAAAAGTGTAGAAAAAAATTGACAGCCCGATCCGAGTAGAGGAACACCATTTTTATGACCATTAAAGCGATTTTCGTCAAAAAAAAATTTTCAAAAAAATTCAATTTTTCTTAGGCAGACTATTTTATTGCAATTTCTTGCACAAAATACACCTAAAAGTGTAGAAAAAAATTGACAGCCCGATCCGAGTAGAGGAACACCATTTTTATGACCATTAAAGCGATTTTCGTCAAAAAAAAATTTTCAAAAAAATTCAATGCCCAAAAAAAATTTCAAAAAATTCAATTTTTCTTAGGCAGACTATTTTATTGCAATTTCTTGCACAAAATACACCTAAAAGTGTAGAAAAAAATTGACAGCCCGATCCGAGTAGAGGAAGACCCTATTATGACCATTAAAGCGTTTATCGAAAAAAAAATATTTTCAAAAAAATTCAATTTTTCTTAGGCAGTCTATTTTATTGCAATTTCTTGCACAAAATACACCTAAAAGTGTAGAAAAGAATTGACAGCCCGATCCGAGTAGAGGAACACCATTTTTATGACCATTAAAGCGATTTTCGTCAAAAAAAAAATTTCAAAAAAATTCAGTGCCCAAAAAAAATTTTCAAAAAAATTCAATTTTTTTAGGCAGACAATTTTATTGCAATATCTTGCACAAAATACACCTAAAAGTGTAGAAAAAAATTGACAGCCCGATCCGAGTAGAGGAACACCATTTTTAAGACCATTAAAGCGATTTTCGTCAAAAAAAATTTTCAAAAAAATTCAATTTTTCTAAGGCAGACTATTTTATTTCAATTTCTTGCACAAAATACACCTAAAAGTGTAGAAAAAAATTGACAGCCCGATCCGAGTAGAGGAACACCATTTTTATGACCATTAAAGCGATTTTCGTCAAAAAAAAATTTTCAAAAAAATTCAATTTTTCTAAGGCAGACTATTTTATTTCAATTTCTTGCACAAAATACACCTAAAAGTGTAGAAAAAAATTGACAGCCCGATCCGAGTAGAGGAACACCATTTTTATGACCATTAAAGCGATTTTCGTCAAAAAAAAATTTTCAAAAAAATTCAATTTTTCTTAGGCAGACTATTTTATTGCAATTTCTTGCACAAAATACACCTAAAAGTGTAGAAAAAAATTGACAGCCCGATCCGAGTAGAGGAACACCATTTTTATGACCATTAAAGCGATTTTCGTCAAAAAAAAATTTTCAAAAAAATTCAATTTTGCACAAAATACACCTAAAAGTGTAGAAAAAAATTGACAGCCCGATCCGAGTAGAGGAACACCATTTTTATGACCATTAAAGCGATTTTCGTCAAAAAAAAATTTTCAAAAAAATTCAATTTTTCTTAGGCAGACTATTTTATTGCAATTTCTTGCACAAAATACACCTAAAAGTGTAGAAAAAAATTGACAGCCCGATCCGAGTAGAGGAACACCATTTTTATGACCATTAAAGCGATTTTCGTCAAAAAAAAATTTCAAAAAAATTCAGTGCCCAAAAAAAATTTTCAAAAAAATTCAATTTTTTTTAGGCAGACTATTTTATTGCAATTTCTTGCACAAAATACACCTAAAAGTGTAGAAAAAAATTGACAGCCCGATCCGAGTAGAGGAACACCATTTTTATGACCATTAAAGCGATTATCGAAAAAAAAATTTTCAAAAAAATTCAATTTTTCTAAGGCAGACTATTTTATTTCAATTTCTTGCACAAAATACACCTAAAAGTGTAGAAAAAAATTGACAGCCCGATCCGAGTAGAGGAACACCATTTTTATGACCATTAAAGCGATTTTCGTCAAAAAAAAATTTTCAAAAAAATTCAATTTTTCTAAGGCAGACTATTTTATTTCAATTTCTTGCACAAAATACACCTAAAAGTGTAGAAAAAAATTGACAGCCCGATCCGAGTAGAGGAACACCATTTTTATGACCATTAAAGCGATTTTCGTCAAAAAAAAATTTTCAAAAAAATTCAATTTTTCTTAGGCAGACTATTTTATTGCAATTTCTTGCACAAAATACACCTAAAAGTGTAGAAAAAAATTGACAGCCCGATCCGAGTAGAGGAACACCATTTTTATGACCATTAAAGCGATTTTCGTCAAAAAAAAATTTTCAAAAAAATTCAATGCCCAAAAAAAATTTTCAAAAAAATTCAATTTTTCTTAGGCAGACTATTTTATTGCAATTTCTTGCACAAAATACACCTAAAAGTGTAGAAAAAAATTGACAGCCTGATCCGAGTAGAGGAACACCATTTTTATGACCATTAAAGCGATTTTCGTCAAAAAAAAAATTTTCAAAAAAGTTCAACTTTTATTAGGCAGACTATTTTATTGCAATTTCTTGCACAAAATACACCTAAAAGTGTAGAAAAAATTGACAGCCCGATCCGAGTAGAGGAACATCATTTTTATGACCATTAAAGCGATTTTCGTCAAAAAAAAATTTTCAAAAAAATTCAATTTTTCTTAGGCATACTATTTTATTGCAATTTCTTGCACAAAATACACCTAAAAGTGTAGAAAAAAATTGACAGCCCGATCCCAGTAGGGGAAGACCCCTATTATGACCTTTAAAGCGTTTATCGAAAAAAAAAATTCTCAAAAAAATTTAATTTTTCTTAGGCAGACTATTTTATTGCAATTTCTTGCACAAAATACACCTAAAAGTGTAGATAAAAATTGACAGCCCTATGCGAGTAGAGGAACACCAATTTTATGACCATTAATGCCATTTTTGTAAAAAAAAATTTTCAAAAAAATTCAATTTTTCTTAGGCAGACTATTTTATTGCAATTTCTTGCACAAAATACACCTAAAAGTGTAGAAAAAAATTGACAGCCCGATCCGAGTAGAGGAACACCATTTTTATGACCATTAAAGCGATTTTCGTCAAAAAAAATTTTCAAAAAAATTCAATTTTTCTTAGGCAGACTATTTTATTGCAATTTCTTGCACAAAATACACCTAAAAGTGTAGAAAAAAATTGACAGCCCGATCCGAGTAGAGGAACACCATTTTTATGACCATTAAAGTGATTTTCGTCAAAAAAAAAATTTCAAAAAAATTCAGTGCCCAAAAAAAATTTTCAAAAAAATTCAATTTTTTTTAGGCAGACTATTTTATTGCAATATCTTGCACAAAATACACCTAAAAGTGTAGAAAAAAATTAACAGCCCGATCCGAGTAGAGGAACACCATTTTTATGACCATTAAAGCGATTTTCGTCAAAAAAAATTTTCAAAAAAATTCAATTTTTCTTAGGCAGACTATTTTATTGCAATTTCTTGCACAAAATACACCTAAAAGTGTAGAAAAAAATTGACAGTCCGATCCGAGTAGAGGAACACCATTTTTATGACCATTAAAGCGATTTTCGTCAACAAAAAATTTTCAAAAAAATTCAATTTTTCTTAGGCAGACTATTTTATTTTAATTTCTTGCACAAAATACACCTAAAAGTGTAGAAAAAAATTGACAGCCCGATCCGAGTAGAGGAACACCATTTTTATGACCATTAAAGCGATTTTCGCCAAAAAAAAATTTTCAAAAAAATTCAATTTTTCTTAGGCAGGTGATTTTATTGCAATTTCTTGCACAAAATACACCTAAAAGTGTAGAAAAAAATTGACAGTCCGATCCCAGTAGGGGAAGACCCCTATTATGACCTTTAAAGCGTTTATCGAAAAAAAAAATTCTCAAAAAAATTTAATTTTTCTTAGGCAGACTATTTTATTGCAATTTCTTGCACAAAATACACCTAAAAGTGTAGAAAAAAATTGACAGCCCGATCCGAGTAGAGGAACACCATTTTTATGACCATTAAAGCGATTTTCGTCAAAAAAAAATTTTCAAAAAAATTCAATGCCCAAAAAAAATTTTCAAAAAAATTCAATTTTTCTTAGGCAGACTATTTTATTGCAATTTCTTGCACAAAATACACCTAAAAGTGTAGAAAAAAATTGACAGCCTGATCCGAGTAGAGGAACACCATTTTTATGACCATTAAAGCGATTTTCGTCAAAAAAAAATTTTCAAAAAAGTTCAACTTTTATTAGGCAGACTATTTTATTGCAATTTCTTGCACAAAATACACCTAAAAGTGTAAAAAAAATTGACAGCCCGATCCGAGTAGAGGAACATCATTTTTATGACCATTAAAGCGATTTTCGTCAAAAAAAAATTTTCAAAAAAATTCAATTTTTCTTAGGCATACTATTTTATTGCAATTTCTGCACAAAATACACCTAAAAGTGTAGAAAAAAATTGACAGCCCGATCCGAGTAGAGGAAGACCTCTATTATGACCATTAAAACGTTTATCGAAAAAAAAATATTTTCAAAAAAATTCAATTTTTCTTAGGCAGTCTATTTTATTGCAATTTCTTGCACAAAATACACCTAAAAGTGTAGAAAAGAATTGACAGCCCGATCCGAGTAGAGGAACACCATTTTTATGACCATTAAAGTGATTTTCGTCAAAAAAAAAATTTCAAAAAAATTCAGTGCCCAAAAAAAATTTTCAAAAAAATTCAATTTTTTTTAGGCAGACTATTTTATTGCAATATCTTGCACAAAATACACCTAAAAGTGTAGAAAAAAATTGACAGCCCGATCCGAGTAGAGGAAGACCTCTATTATGACCATTAAAGCGTTTATCGAAAAAAAAATATTTTCAAAAAAATTCAATTTTTCTTAGGCAGTCTATTTTATTGCAATTTCTTGCACAAAATACACCTAAAAGTGTAGAAAAGAATTGACAGCCCGATCCGAGTAGAGGAACACCATTTTTATGACCATTAAAGCGATTATCGAAAAAAAATTTTTCAAAAAAATTCAATTTTACTTAGGCAGACTATTTTATTGCAATTTCTTGCACAAAATACACCTAAAAGTGTAGAAAAAATTGACAGCCCGATCCGAGTAGAGGAACACCAATTTTATGACCATTAATGCGATTTTCGTAAAAAAAAATTTTCAAAAAAATTCAATTTTTCTTAGGCAGACTATTTTATTGCAATTTCTTGCACAAAATACACCTAAAAGTGTAGAAAAAATTGACAGCCCGATCCGAGTAGAGGAACACCAATTTTATGACCATTAATGCGATTTTCGTAAAAAAAAATTTTCAAAAAAATTCAATTTTTCTTAGGCAGACTATTTTATTGCAATTTCTTGCACAAAATACACCTAAAAGTGTAGAAAAAAATTTGACAATCCGATCCGAGTAGAGGAACACCAATTTTATGACCATTAATGCGATTTTCGTAAAAAAAAATTTTCAAAAAAATTCAATTTTTCTTAGGCAGACTATTTTATTGCAATTTCTTGCACAAAATACACCTAAAAGTGTAGAAAAAATTGACAGCCCGATCCGAGAAGAGGAACACCAATTTTATGACCATTAATGCGATTTTCGTAAAAAAAATTTTTCAAAAAAATTCAATTTTTCTTAGGCAGACGATTTTATTGCAAATTCTTGCATTCTTGAATACTGTCATTGATATTAAATTTGAAGGGGTAAATATTAATTGGAAATATAAGGTTTATTTACAAATTATTTGTGTTTTTAAATTTTCTACAATGTACTATTTATCTACAAAAGACAATTACGACCATCAACAATAATTGGTGCACCATCGGTAACTGGTACACTTACCCTACTACGATTTACTTTTTTCAGAAACTATTTACGAAATAAGTCTTACGATTTCGTATATAAAAATTGACTGTCATTTATTATAATTTCTACCTTAACAAATAAGGTGAGAATAAGTTAATAAAAAGTTACGATAGATGTCACCTGATTACCATTTTCAATTCTATTCGTAAAATCATATTTGAAAAATTATAATTTCTAAGTATTTAGTAGTCTAAACGATTTTTCAATTTTATTACTTTGTTACCTGCGAGACCCGAGATTTGTTTTTGTTGCAGTATACAAAGGACAAGTCTTGAATTAATGGTCATAACAATGGGAACAGAAAATCTCAAAGATAATTAAATCAATTAATTAATTATTTTTAAAAATATAAAATTTATTCTCTGGTACATGACAACGAATTTTTATACTATTAATGAGTTATTCCGCAAAATTTTTGTCGCGATCTAAGGTCAGAATTATATTTTTATATAATAATTAAAGGCGATTGTTTTCCTACAAAAAATTTTTAAAATATTATATATTAATTTATTTTTATAAAGTTTATTAATATTATTTTAAAAATTAAATACTATGGAGAAACTTATTTTTTCTAAATAATAATAATAATAATTGCAAAAATTATATTAGTTTTATATATTTTGAAAATTTTAAAAATAAAAATATTCGTGTAATAATATTTGAATAATTGTAATTTGCAAGTATTTGTTTGTCGAAACAATTTTTCAATTTTATTACCTTGACACCTGTGTGACCCAAGATTTATTTACATTTAACGAGAAAGGAAAATTCTTAAATTGATGGTCATAACAATGGGAATAGAAAATTCCAAAGATGAATTAATCAATTTTGTAGGATTATTGTAAGAAAAATTTGGTTTTCCTGAATATATTGAATTTTTTAAAATCGAGATCGTTTAAATCTAGTGTGCAGCAGCAAAATTTTGGTGCAGCAGCTGTCCCAAACAAAAAAATTTCTATTTTCAGTTAATTTCGCTTATATAGAAACTCAACGTGAATATTAAGTATGAAGTTATAATTAAGGGTTTACACCACTTTGAAAGTTTTAAAAAATCTTAAAAATAATTTTTTGATTAAAGTACGCCTTATAGGCATAGAAATGATATGCTATATGGACCCGGCGTAGCTGATTACAGGTAATTTTTAATTTTATCATTGTTAATCACGATCAAGCTATTAAGAAAACTTTAAACGCGTTTCTCTCAAAACTACATTTGAAAAATCGGTGGGTACTCTAGCTGCCACAAATTTCAAGCGATCCTCTTAGTTTTTTTTATTTTGTTTGTGATATAATTATCCAGAGGAATACGTAGGGATTTTTCGAAATATTAATATTTAAATTTTCTAGGCTACGTATTCCTCTAGATTTTGAGTTGCAGAAACTAATGCTTTTTTTTATCTACACTCTAAATCTGAATCAGTGAAAATTTCACTGAATTGAAATCAGTGTTTTTACTGATTCCCAGTGAAATTTCGCTGGTGAATTAAAGAAAACTGAGCTCACACTGATTTTAATTCAGTGAAATTTTCACTGATTTAGATTTAGAGTGTAGCTCAATTCTGGACCGAGTTATTGTGCCCACCGCACGGCAATCCATTTTTGAAGCACTCCGCCATATAATTTGTCAGACCTACATTTTTGAAAAAAACACAACAAATTTTTTTTTTAATTCAAGAGTAACATAATACCCTACTGTATTTTAATTTTCTTAAAAAAATTTCTATTTTTTAATAAAAATTGCTGAAAAAGCGTATTTTTTGGGCGGGTCAAAGTGGTGTAACCCCTTAAATATAGAAATTTTTTGTTTGGGGCAGCTGCTACACCAACATTATTTCAGTGTATGTTTTTTTTATTTGCACAGAAATAACCCACGGTTGAAGACTATTAAAGGGCACTACAAAGTATTACAAAATTTATATTCTAATTTCAAAATTTTTTTTTTTTTGCTTGTACATTTTGAAATAAAATGCCCTATATGAAACAACAGATGACAGGAAACATTACAAAATAAAAATAAAATCTGTAATATGTAATTTGCATTTTATTTAATAAATGTAATTTTTTATATCGATTCGTATTAACTTTCTGAAATTATATTTATCGTTTTTTTTTCTTGTTGTAATGAGAAATTTTACACATTTTAATTCTTTATTCACCTTTCATTGATTACAACAAAAGAAATTTTTTTATTCTTAATTATGTACAAAGTAGTGGAAATGTTTTTTTATTTTTAAAATACAAATAAACAAAAATAAAAGGTGAATAATAATTAAATTTTTTTTTTAAATTAAATTTAAGGTCTTGTGACTGTTAGGTCTGTAATGTTAATTTGTTCGTAACTTTTCTCGTAAAATGCTTAATGGATTCGAACTGAAATTTTGTGGAGGAATTTAAAATATGATAAAAAATTGTTGTTTTATATAATAATTATTTAACAATATATCAAAATTTTCGCACTTGACAACTACTCCTTATTATATTTAGAACACCTCCATAAAATTTCAAATCAATCCATTTATTATTTTACGAGAAAAGTTACGGACAAATTGAAATTACAGATTTAACAGTCACATAACCTTAAGATTATTGCAAAATTATTAAGGATGATCAATCTATTGACATAAACTCAAAGTTATTTTTAACAACGAATAAAGCAGTTATGTAATTTAATTTTACAAAATTTTAAAAGATTCAGTTTTGTACTATTTTCAAAAAATTACTTGATTGATTACATGATTTTTAAAAATTTAGTGAAATTAATTTTATTTATAATTCATTTGATGATAAAATCAATTTTTAGGTTGAGGTTACACACAAGTGGTTGAACCGCTTTAAATGCAAAATATGTAAATGAAAGAAAAAATGATAAATGATCTTAAAAAATAAAATTAAAAATAATATATGTATTTAAAACATATTTAGAATTTCTGAGTTAAAAATGTAACTAAAAAATGGAATAAAAACACGAAAAAGATGATAAAAATTTTTTTTAGACTATTCTGCAACTCCCAAGTCGAATTCCAAGAAGAACAGTGAGAACAACTGGTGATATACCAATATCAAGTTGACACAACAGCATCTCGTGAATGAAAGTAGGCACACCGATAAACAGTTCCAGTTTATGGCCACGTACTCCGACAGGTCTCATTAGTCCTGCAAACGGATCAGATTCCAGGTTTGTTCCATTTTTCAATTTAGTATAAAAATTTTAAATAATGTTCTTTTTCTATATCTCAAATGAAAAGTATATTATTTAAGCATTATTGAAATAATTACCCACACAACAACGATTAAATCGAGAAGTTTTTAGGCTGCCTAGATTTACTCATTTTTAGGGTTTAGTGGCCCTGGGCCGAAAACCTTATAGTTTCGCTTTAGCGTCCGTCCGTCGTACGCGGGTATACAGTTACCATAGCAACCCTTTCAATAGCAAATGTTTTTATGACCACCACCAATTATAAATTATTTAATACATATAAATGACTTTTGATCTGCATTTAAAATGCCACGAAACACTAAATGTAGACGCTTTGCGCCTGCTTCTTTTCCTGATTTTTTAGGTAAAAAATACTTTTTTACAAAGCCCCTAACGAAAACTGCACTTTCTACAGCTCTGTAGAGCTTCGAAATTAGCTAATGGCAGACGAGATCTCACTTGTCCACTTTCTTCCCGCTAGATAATCAATTTTCTTCTCTAGGGAGGAAAGTTGATGACGTAGCGGGAGGAAAGAATATCTGGACATTCTGATTGGTTAGTTAGATAGCCACACAGAAAAAAACTGTACTCAAAATGAGTACGAAATCATACTCATTTTGATATGCAGCAAAAATGATAACGCTCTTATTCATTTTGAGTTTTCAGTGAAAAAATATCAAAATCAACAACGTCAGTTTCATTTTGAGTAAATGTTTAACTATGAATTATAGATAAATAACAAATGATTATTTAATTTAAAATAGTACTAAAACAATTGTTTTTCATAAATAAACACTTTTAAACTAAAAAAACTTTAATTCTTAAAGTCAGTTTATTATTATTTATAAAATAAAATAAATCAAGTTTTAGGTTAAGAAACATATGAAACGACAGGCAGTAATACGAACTGCGTTAACATGAAGTAGAGAAAGAAAGCGCTATTGTCAAAAAACCAATGGTAATGGCGCCTTATTTAAAAAATTTAAAAGTAAAATATTGTTTACGAAACAAAATGATATTGTGTTAAATTTTTTTCACATTAATTAATAAATAAAAAAAATTTATCTTTAAAAATTTTAACAAATAAATTTTGATTCTTAAAATCACTGTTTTGTGATCAATAAACTGTCACGTCACCGTAACTTTTACATTCATAATTATAAGAATTCTTTTAATCCATACCGAATTGTATGTCTCTGCGACAAACACCCGTGCTTTGTTACGCATTTAAATGCCTTTCTCTTATGAAAACTCCCGCGCCATTGTCGCGCGACTAAACATCTTTCTTTTATGTATAAATGACCCTTGCGTTTTGTATCCTTCTATGTCTATATACTGTATTTCTAAAACATACAAATAGAAGCGAGAAATCTTTTATGACACTAGAAGAGCTCACACCCCCACAAAACAAAATGATCTCTTTCTAATTTTCCCTATGTGCTAAAATCAGACGATGTAATAAATGCTCTCTTTCCAATTTTCCTATGCGACGAACCCCTGTGGTATCACCACATTAGAAGACCATAAACGCTCTTGTACAGCTGCGAATAACCGTAGTCGTGCTCTTTCTATCTTGTATTAGAATGGTTCACACCCCCCTTTTTTACGTTTAACTAAGAGAGAAGGACTCAACTTTGGCTTCCAAAATAAGGGTGAAAAATATATAGCACTATTCTCTTACGAATATTCAGTATAGAAGGACTCAACTTCGGCTTCCAAAATAAGGGTGAAAAATATATAGTACGACCAATAAAATTTATCTATTCTCTTACGAAAACTCAGTATAAAAGGACTACATTTTCATGGAGAGATCAGTTCTCAAATCATCTTCATACGTATAACATCTGCCAGTTCAGAACTTTTCATCATACACGTTACTTCTACTTCATATTTGGTACCAGTTCACATACGAAATCTAGTACAAGCGGTGTTACTCTGCTCAATTTCATACTCAAGTTCGACTTAGAAGAATCTCTGTGTCAAGTGTTAAAAGTTTCTACGTCAAGAAGAGCTGATTCAATCAACTGAACTCCGGACCTGTGGTCATCACCAAGGCCCGTCAACCTTCCTGTGAGCTCTCAAACTATATCTGGCACCAGAAGTTCCTATCATAATTAGGGCACAACAGTGGTCCGTTTTCATACATCTTACATCTAAATTTTCAAGGTAAGTTGTAATACTTTTTATCTAAATCCTTCCTAATTCCTCATAAAAATTTGTAGTAACCTTTTACATTCCTTGTTGCAGTAGAATGCTGACTTCCCCTTATTTCAAGAATCGTTGCTTCAGGATACTCTCTCTCAAAGATCAATTTTATAACTCTAAAAGTTAAATAAATTTGTAACCTTGTCATTAAAAATCACTATTCTCTTTCTTTCCTGTACCCTTAGCTCAGAGCCTTCTGCTCTTTAAATGAAACAGGAATTCACTGAATCACCGAGCGGCCACAAATAAAATAAAATGTTATTTCTTTAGTTATTTCTCTATTTGAGACGTAACAAAACTAATAAAAAATTATAAATTAAATATATGTGATTGATGTAGTTTTTCTTTGGATCTATAATTTTTAGTAGAAGTTGTTCTTTTTTTTATTTGAAAAAAATAAATGATTATTTTAAAATATTATAATATTATAAAATTGAGTTTTTATTATTTAAAAATTTTTATGTATAATATATTTAATATAAAAATAAATTTATATTATTAGATAAATAAATTAACTCATAATTATTAATATTATTAATATAATATTATAATGTAAATAATAATAATAATTATTATTATTATTATTATGAACAACTTTAATAATAATGTGATAAAATTTTTTTTCGATAGAAAATAAAAACTTTAATAATATTTTGAATATCACAGTTAGTACCAACATAATAGTGGTAAACAATTTTATCTAGCATAACCTGACATTTGATACTAACCAGTTTCATTTTGAGTAACGTGAAGTTTGCCGTTTACTCATTTTGATAATTTACTCAAAATGATAAGCAGCAAAAATGTGTACAGTTTTTTTCTGTGCACCTATATGCTCTCTGTAGTGGGAAGACGAAACTATCAACTTAACCTTTATTTTTCACAGGACAGCGTTTCTAATATTTACGTGTTCATATATAACGAACATATTTACTTGCGATTTTGTGGCTTATTTTAAGTGTTTAAAAGAAGTATAATCTAGATAGATATTTAATTCAATGTCTGGCAGTGTACACCGCCAGAATTATCTGAAGCGGAAACTCTAAGTAACTAACTTATTGGTATATAACCTTGTATAACAGATATATACATAATTATTAAATAAAATTATTTTTATCCAGAAGTGTGTCTTTGATCGGGTTGTTGTGAAAAGTATAGTACGTGTCTCGGAGAGACGCATCTTTGCCGCTTCGGGTAACTTGCCGCCCTCGTCGGCAAAGAGTGCGTTTCTCCCCTTGGTACGCAATATACTATTTAAAATGTTTTTTCTAACACACGCACCGAAAGTACATCATTTCTTACCTGTGTAGTGGGAGAAAAGTATGTCTTTTCCGGCGAGCGGGAGGGAAAGTTACTTTCCCTCCCGGTGACGTCACTAAGCAAAAATTATGTCTTTTCTGGTGTTGTTACTGATAGATAGAAATAAAGAATTTGATTTTGTTTTATTACACACGTGGAAATCAACCATTTTTCTCCCTTGATGCATAATATACTATTCTTGGAAAAGGAAAAAATTCTTCCTCCTTGTTTCAAAACGAACTAAATAATTTCTTTCTCATTTATTTCATTGAATACCATTTCTTTTAAGGAAGTTCTCCCCCTCCAACGTCAGTCAGATCAATGCCCATTTAAGTTTTCATTTGTATCACGTAGTACTAGCTCAACGCTTAGCAACGTTGGATTATTTATTTTCGTTGAATAATAATAATAATAATTTATTATTTCAAAAATCTTAATTTTTTATAAGCAAATTCAAATTATTATTCATTATTATGAATCTTTGAAGAATATGCTATTATATGTATATACTGCTTATATTACTTTCAAATTTCGCGCTTTTTCTATACCTAACCTACAAGACGCAACGTTGCCAAGCGTTGTGCTAAGTAATTTCTGATTGTCAAAATACGGTGTTTTTTTAGACAAAATTATTAATTGTGAGTCTCCTAAGCCAGGTCTGATAAATTTTATTAAAAGTAAGTGAACATTGGCTATTAAACTTTATGTATGAGAGATTCTTTTTCAATCGCCCCAGCCCAAAAAGTCAATGTTCTGGGATTGGCTTCATAATTTGGTAAATTGTTGTCCTATATGATAGTAATAAATCCCTATAAAATAAACTCATTAAAAAAATATTTGTAGAAAGTAGAGGGGGTTGAAGTTTTGACGTTAAGGGTAACATTGTCATTTTCAAATCCGTATAACTATGACAAAAGTTAATGGATTATAATTCATCTATAATGAATTTTAATGCATTTTTCACGTACTTTTCAAAAATGTATACAAAATTTAAAAAAAAAAATTTTTGACCCCTTTTTTTCAAAATCAACCCTTATTTTTCAGATTTTCACCCCTTCGGGTATTTTTTTTTTATTTTCATTGTAAAGCTGAGGTTTTTTCCCATCAGCTATGTAAATATGAAAATGGGACAACAATAATTTTGTGAAAAACAGAATATTAAAGCAGGCGGTGCCTACCTAAATCCTCGAAGATGATCTTTAGGTATACCCGTTATCGGCACCGCCTACATTAATATTCTGTTTCTCACAAAATTATTGTTGTCCCATTTTCATATTTACATAGCTCATGGGAAAAGACCTCAGCTTTCCAATGAAAATAAAATAAAAAAAAAATACCCGAAGGGGTGAAAATCGAAAAATAAGGGTTGATTTTGAAAAAAAGGGGTCAAAAATTTTTTTTTTAAATTTTGTATACGTTTTTGAAAACTACGTGAAAAATGCATTAAAATTCATTATAGATAAATTAAAATCCATTAACTTTTGTCATAGTTATACGGATTTGAAAATGACAATGTTACCCTTAACGTCAAAACTTCAACCCTCTCTACTTTCTACAAATATTTTTTTAATGAGTTTATATTTTAGGGATTTATTACTATCATATAGGACAACAATTTACTAAAGTATGAAGCCAATCCCAGAACATTGACTTTTTGGGCTGGGGCGATTGAAAAAGAATCTCTCGTATATAAAGTTCCAGTAATATCTTTTCGTCAGATTTTTCACAATTTGAGATTTCAGACCAAAAAATTTAATTTCCCATAAGAACGCGTGTTAAATGTGAAAAGAGAAAATTATTTATATCTTTTGTCAAAATCCACCTAGACCTCTAAAAATTTAACTACATCTTCTTTAAACCATTATCTATCAGTTTATCAAGTTTGATAATTAACTCTTCGTCATTTCTGTTTGCGAGAGAACTTCTTTAAGTAAAAATACTTTTTTTAAATCATACTAACTGGAAAATGAGTTATAAGTAATTTTTTTTGAAAGGTTGTTTTCTTGGAAAATGAAAAAATTCTTCCTCCTTGTTTCAAAAACTCTGTAAATAAATTATTTCTTATTTAGGGTCAGTATGTTTTTTCTTTTAAATCGCAATACTTTTGGTTTTTTGTGTATTAAGTTATTTAACATCCGTGGAACAATTTTATGGGGTAGTAGGAAATATAGGTATCATTGAATCGCACTAATCAACTGTTTTTTATTTACCCATAAATTTTTCAACTTTGCTAAAGTTAGGGGTAAATATTAAACAGTCATTATTTTTTAGAAAATTTATGAAAAGATTAATTTGAAGTATCCAAATTTTTAAAAATACAAATAATTCAATCTAATAGATAATAATGCATTTTATAAGTTTAAAAATAAACCTTGTTAAATACTATGTACAGATGAGAATATAGATGAATACTATTTTCAATGCATTTTTATAATGCTGAAAATTGTGTTGTAGTTGATTGAAATTCTAACCCAAAATTATAAGATACGTTTAATTATTTATAATCTCATTATACATAATACAATATTTAATTTACTATGGAGTGTAGGGAAAATTTAAAAATTGACTTTTGAGGAAGACTAACTTAGAAATTTTATAACCTAACTTTTCTAGCTCGTTATATGGTAATTTTAATTTTTAAGTCATGATTTACATTTATATAACTTTTCATAAATTAATGAATTTAATACTGTTTCTCTTCTCATTAACAGCCAATAATATTCAGTCTTCTAACTTTTATCAGAAAACAAAATTTTTTAACAAGGTTTCTGAAATTAAATCTTAATAAAAAAATAATATAAAAATAAAGAAATATCTTGAGAATTAAAATAATATTCGGAAACATTTTTTATATCAAGTCCTTGATTTTGACATAAAGTTTTTCTGCAAATATTAAACCCACGTTGGTAATAATCGGTGCAGATATTTTACACTTATACTTATTAATATTTATATACCCGTGTGCAAAAGTGTTTATTAATGATAAATATCCCCTTTTTGTAAATCCAAACCATTGACATGACACGCCGATATCTCTTCGATTTCCTTTAATGTTTGCATATGAACAAGAATATTCTTTTGTCTATCGCGTTGTACCACCTAAATATCCAAATCCAAAAACAAGACCAATAAGAAATTTGTTACTATTAATCCGTGTTAATATTGCCTAATCATCGATATTTATTTGCTCACATTTTTCAAGGAAATCTGCAAAATGTTTTACCTCATTAGATTTATATGATTCATACTCAGATTGGCGTACCCTCAACTATCTATCGCTACTCAATTTTTCTGAGAACTCATTTAGGAGCCAACAAATTGACGATTTTAGAACTACAGTTTCTTTTCCGGTAGAATCGGTAACAATTGTAAATGGACTTGATTCATTCAATTTTATCTTACAGTCTGTATAGTCTCTCAATTCTAAATTACCTTGCACTGTTGATAATACTGTAAAATCTATTAAAAGATCAGAATTTGAATTTTCTATTAAACCATGTGAATCGACTCCTTTTGTAAAGTTTTCATCTAATTTTTCGAATTCAATTTCTTCAGATTGTAAAAAATCATTTTGCTCAGCATCGATGTTATCAGTATCAGAGGTAATACATTGAATATTTATTTTATCTGCAACGTTTATTTCGATCTCGACTCCAAGAGCACGCATTGCGTGAAATGCGTCTTGCTTCGCTTTGTTCATGATGTAAACATTTTCATAAGCTAATTCTTTATCTTGACTCTCAAACGAAGCATTTAAATGTTTAACTCGAGAAAATTTGAATGTTTCAGTATGGGTTCGAACATTTTTTAAAACAACAGAATGATTCGTTTGGTAATCAGTCTGTGTATTTATTCCCCCTGATGTTCTTGTAGAATATTCACCGAACTGCTTATCAGACCTCTAGAAGCTTGTCCCAAAGTAGAACCTATTATGAGTTCGTCATTTTAATAATGATAATCGGGAACGTGTAAAGAAATTGAATTTTCAGAAAACGACGTAGGTTCAATACCGTTCATTAACATTTGGTTACCATTTTGAGACATACTGAAACTTTGATCTAATTCTGTATAAATGGTTCCATTTTCTTTATAGAGTAAGGATTTTCCCTTCTGGAATGTTTAATAAAAAGTTGGGAAAAATTCGATTCCAAATTAGACTCGTGATTCTATTTTTCTGAAAATATTTCACTTCCACGTGCTGTTTACATCTAAGTTCATTGACTCCTCTATTTCATTTAGATTTTAAATTTTGTATTTTCAATTTAGTCTTGACGATACGATACGATAAATCTGGGTTACTCAGTTCTTTAGATTTTTTTATGTACACAACAATCAAGTCCAATAATTTTTTTTCTCGAGTTCGGTATTACAATTATTTGGAAATGATTGATTAGTCATGGACACCATCGATGACACTGTACTCATGTTTAATTTTTTTTTCTGTTCATTGTATAGGATTCGTTGAATTTACTTTCATTTTCGTATTCCAGTGTGACTGCTTTATTGAATTTACGTACTTCACATCAAAAATATTTGTTTTTATGCCACTTAGAAAACAGAAACTTTTTGGATTATTTCGCAATAATTTTCGAAATTGTCATTGGAATCCAAAAGTGAAGGCAAATCATTTGCGACAAATTTTTCGACTCATTTAACATTCATTATTTGTATATGGTACACTTAATGTATATATACATATATATATATATAAACGGTCACCTTTACATATTCACTGTTTTTTAAACTTTCACTGTTTTTTCCGTTATTTTTCATAATGTTTTATGGCTTTTTGGATTTTTCTAGAAGAATTACCACTTTTTGTAAAAAATGCATAGAACATAAAATGTGTGTTTTTTGAGACCTATAACTTTTATTTGAAACATTTCACAAATTTTTGCGTTTGTTACGAGATAATCGCAAAAAACCATGATTTTATGGTGTTTTTTATGGTTTTTACTATGATAATCACATTTGCGCCAATTTTTACTATCATTTTTGTAATTAGGGCACAAAAATACGTTAGTATACCAAGTTTCATTAAGATCGGGGGTGAGACCCTTTCAGAACTATATCTATAACTTTTTTCGCGCTTTAAAATGAGGGAGAACACGTTTAAAAAGTATAAACAAATTTTATTTTTTAAACCAATTGTTTAAAAAATAATTTTTTTTATAAAAATATTTTTTTTTCTAAAAGTTTAAGGTCTTTTGCGTAAAAAATTTAAAATTTTTTGTATACTTATTTAGCACCACATTAATTAATAATATTCATTAGGGCAACTTAAATAACACATTTAGGAAAATCACCAATATTAAAAATTTTTTAAAAATAATTTTACGTTTTTAAAACAGTTTTATATATTAAATTATAATTTATTATTTAACCTAACAATTATATCCAAAAAATTATTATAAACATACAGTTAACTGATTATTGTTACATATTATATTGTTAATAATAGTTGTTGAAATAGACAATAATTAATCATATTTTTTTTGTTTGCAGTTGTTCACTGAAGAAGAAGAGGTTTACGACATTTTCAATGTGCATACGAGCAGCGGAGACGTCCATCAATCGTATTACAAAATTTATTTTAATAAAAATTCTTTATGAATTATAAGTAAAAAAAATTTTAATTATCGGAGAATTCAAATTAAAATCGGTTGCGCGCCACTTCCAGTACAGTAATGTCAGCCAATTAACGACCGGCGTTCTGTGTTCCACCACCTCCAGCGGAGAGCGTCACTTCAAGAATATTCTCAGCCTATCAACGCTCGGCGTTCTGCGTTCCACCACCTCCAGCGTCGCGCGCAACTCCAGCGACACTTGTCGCGTCTTCACCCATTTAGTCCGCCATCAGCCACGTGCCAGCATCGTCCGGAATTTTTGGTGAGTTTTTCTCATTTTCTATACCCAGATACCATCCCCTTTTCCAGGAAGTTAACCATGTTAAGTTCCTTACTTAACTCTGTTAACTTCCAGTTAAATTGCATGAATTTGTATATATCTCCCTTTTTTCTTTCCTTTGTTATCTTTTCTAGTACTTATCAATTATTTACTAGAAAAATGCAAAGGATTATTTGTAAAATATTAAAGTTTATGTTTTAAAGTTTGTAGTTTTAATTTTTTTTAAATTATGTAATCTAAGTACTTTAAATTATTACTTGTGAATTTCCCCGAAAATAAAATTAAACTTTTGGTAAATAAGACATTCTAATTGAAGAGAACAACCTCGATCCTTGTTTGTTTTTCAATATTATTGCTTTAAATATTACTGATTTATTAGAAATATATTAAGCGAAGGAAAATGGATAAATATTTTCTATTAAATTTAATTTCTTTGACGGCATTAAATTTAATATAAAATATATATCTATTTTCCTTCGTTTTGTGAATTTTTAATAAATTAATAATATTTAAAAGTAATAATATGAAAAAGAAACAAGAGGAGGTTATCCTCTTCATCTAGAAAGCCTCAAATGTAATTGAATTGAATAATATGTTTTTACATTTTTTTAATTAATATTTTTGTATGAATATTATAACTCACAAAATTTTTAAAATCTCATTAAAATATTGATAATAAAAAGATGTTTTTGTCCAAAAAACTTCTTTTTATTATCAATATTATTAATTATTACTATTTTTTTATTATTACAATGAAATACATAATTGCATATATGTGACCTGGACAGTGAAAAGAGTGGTTACGTGAGAAAAAATTAATTTGTTATTGATTGGTTATTTTGATAGAGAAAACTTTTTTCTATTTGAATTACAAATCAATAAAAAATTAATTATTTCGCACTAATGCCCTCTTTTCACTGTCCTGGTCACAAATTTGCAATTTTGTATTAAATAGTAATAATAATAAAAAGTAATAAAGTATAATATTGATACGAAAATATTAACTAATTAAATAATGTATAAAATATTAAATATATATAAATAAATATTATTAGAAAGTTAGTTTTATTTTCGGGAAAATTGAAATGTAAATAAACATTTAAAGTACTCTCTAAGAACATAATTTTAAAGAAAAATTTAAATCTACAAGCAACTTTCAAAACTTACGACTTTAATATTTTAGAAACAATCCTCTGTATTTTTCAAGTAAATGAACATTGATAAGTAGTAGAAGTAAACAAAGGAAACGAAAAAAGGGGGGATATATAGACATTCATGAAAGTTAACTGGAAAAAGACAGAGTTATAACCGGGACTGACCATGTTTAACCGAAAGAAAAGGGACTGGTAGAAGGGAAAGAAAGGGAAGAACTCCACCAAGAAAAAGGACAGCATGTACGTGGCTGTGAAAGGAGGAGAAGAAGAAGAAGAAAAAGACGACAAATATGTTTTTATGATGTAATAAAATTTTTATTCAATATATGTTTTTTTTCTTTCTGTACTGCTGTCTCCTATTCTCTGTTGTCCTTCGTTTTCAGCCACGTACATACTGTCCTTCTTCTTGGTGGAGTTCTTCCCTTTCTTTCCCTTCTACCGATCCCTTTTCTTTCGGTTAACCATGGTCTGTCCCGGTTTTAACTCTGTCTTTTTCCAGTTAACTTTCATGAATGTCTATATATCCCACTCTTTTTTTCCTTTCTTTTGTTTACTTCTACTACTTATCAATTTACATTTACTTGAAAAGTACAGCGGATTATTTCTAAAATATTAAAGTATTATGTTTTACAAATTGCATATAGATTTAAATTTTTCTTTAAAATTATGTTCTTAGAGTACTTTAAATGTTTATTTAAATTTCAATTTTCCCGAAAATAAAACTAACTTTCTAATAATATTTATTTATATATTTAATATTTTATACATTATTTATTTAGTTAATATTTTTGTATTATTCATTATTACAATTTTTTTATTATTACTATGAAGTATATAATTGCATATATGTGACCTGCAAAGTAAAAAGCGGGGATAATGGTGAATAAATTAATTTTTTATTTATTGGTTATTTTGATAGAAAAAATGTTTCTCCATCAGAATAACCAATCAGTACAAAATTAATTTATTCGACATTTTCCCCCTTTTTACATAATATTCATACAAAAATATTAATTAAAAAAATGTAAAAATATTTTATATATAATTAAAAATTATATATTATATAATATTATATATTAAAACTAATTAAATGACATTTGGGGCTTTCTAGATGACGAGGATAACCACCTCTTGCTTCTTTTTAATATTATTATTTTTAAATATTATTAATGTATTAAAAATTTACAAGACGGAGGAAAAAAAGATATATATTTTGTATTAAATTTAATGCCACCAAAGAAATTAAATTTAATTAAAAATATTTACCCACTTTCCTTCTATTCCTAAATTTTTAATAAATTAATAATATTTAAAAATAATAATATTGAAAAAGAAACCAGGATCGAGGTTGTCCGCTTCAAGTAGAATGTCCCACTTACCAAAAATTTAGTTTTATTTTCGGGGAAATTCACTAGTAATTATTTAAAGCACTTTAATTACATAATTAAAAAAAAAATCAAACTACAAACTTTAAAACATAAACTTTAATATTTTACAAATAATCCTTTGCATTTTTCTAGTAAATAATTGATAAATACTAGAAAATTAACAAAGGAAAGAAAAAAGTGGGATATATAGAAATTCATGCAATTTAACTGGAAGTTAACAGAGTTAAGTAAGGAACTTTACATGGTTAACTTCCTGGAAAAGGGGATGGTATCTGGGTAAAGAAAATGAGAAAAACTCACCAAAAATTCCGGACGATGCTGGCACGTGGCTGATGGCGGACTAAATGGATGAAGACTCGACAAGTGTCGCTAGAGTTGCGCGCGACGCTGGAGGTGGTGGAACGCAGAATGCCGGGCGTTGATTGGCTAAGAATATTCTTGAAATAACGCTCGCCGCTGGAGGTGGTGGAACACTGAACACCGCGCGTTGATTGGCTGACATTACTGTACTGGAAGTGGCGCGCAACCGACTTTAATTTGAATTCGCCAATAATTAAAATTATTCTTTTTAATAATTCATGGAGAATTCTTCAGGAAACAACTGTAAAATAAAAAAAATTGTGATTTATTATTTTCTATTTTAACAACCACTATTAACAATATAATAAGTAATAATAATCAATTAATTGTATGTTAATAATAATTTATTGGAAATAATTGTTAGGTTAACTAATAAATTATTAATTTAATATAAAACTGTAAATAAATACATTATTTTCGAGAAAAATTTTTAAATATGGGTGATTCTCATAAATGTGTTCTTTTAGTTGTCCAAATCAATATTAATTATTTACAATATAATTATATAATAATTAATAATATTTATAGATAAATGAAAAATGTTGCTTTTATATAAATAATTATTAACCTATTGCACTGGAAATATTCTTTTGAAATACATCTTTTTTCGCTTCCTAAACACGTGTTAATAAATGTGTTATAATTTTGTATTTTTAAGAATTAATTTAGCACAACTTATTTTTTAGTACTAAACTAGCATCATATCCTCTCTCGCTAACATTCACTTGGTTAAAATTGTAATTATTATTGTTTACTTATTTCAGTTTATACATATTTATTTATATTATATTTTAAATCATTATTGTATTAAATTTATTATTATCTTTAAATTTTATATTTTTAAGAAATCCAAATAAATAATTTATTCTAACAAATTTAATAAGTTGTTTCAAAGAATTAATTTAATTTAGTATTCACTAATTTGTCTATAGGAATTCCTAAAAACTATTTTAAATTTTTAGAAACAAATATCATATTCATAATTCAGTGATCCTAAAAATACAAAAGTAACAACTTTTGAGCAATTCCATCAAAACTTTTTTTATGGGTAATTAATGAATTAATTATCAATGTAGGCTATATTTACATGGTTTAATTTAATTATATTATATAGAAAGTTATTCATATGTGTTTAATTTATGTTGTAAATAAATATTGTACTTTTATTGTTTAGTTTAATATTTAGATTTTAAATAATATTTTTAATACTAGGGTAAGTCCGGGGGAGTTGGCCATAGTTTTTTTAAAGGTCTGTAAAAATTAGCTTTCCGCTTTATCAAAATTTTTAATTTAAAGGGATTAAAGTCTTTTTTTCTTGTTCCGACTACATTTCGAACATTTATGATTAAATTCAGTGCAATTTTCATAAGCGCTGTCTGTTTGTCTATCTCACCAACACAACAAGGCTACAAGGAAATTTTTTGAGATATCAGAGTGGTTTCTAATTTATTTTTGTGTCCTGAACATGATTCCGGGTTCTAAAATTACGTCGTCAGGATTTTGAATAAAGTGGGGGTAAAGTCTCCAAAAACCGTGTTTTTGAGTGTTTTCAGTATTTTTTTTTCTTTAACCTGACGTGATAGAGACTTTTATAAAGGCTTAAATTAAAGCGCATGTCTTACTCTTTAAGACACACACGTATGCGCAAGATAAAAAAAAATTGAAAATGTGAAAAAAATTAGGTTTAAGTAACTTAAAAAGATTTTTGGGGTCATTACCCCCATTTTATCAACATTTCAAAAAATTTTTTATTTTGCGCATATGAGAGATTCTTTTTCAATCGCCCCAGCCCAAAAAGTCAATGTTCTGGGATTGGCTTCATACTTTGGTAAATTGTTGTCCTGTATGATAGTAATAAATCCCTAAACAACAATAATTTTGTGAGAAACAGAATATTAAAGCAGGCGGTGCCTACCTAAATCCTCGAAGATGATCTTTAGGTATACCCGTTATCGGCACCGCCTACATTAATATTCTGTTTCTCACAAAATTATTGTTGTCCCATTTTTATATTTACATAGCTCATGGGAAAAAACCTCAGCTTTCCAATGAAAATAAAATAAAAAAAAAATACCCGAAGGGGTGAAAATCGAAAAATAAGGGTTGATTTTGAAAAAAGGGGTTAAAATTTTTTTTTAAATTTTGTATACATTTTTGAAAAGTACGTGAAAAATGCATTAAAATTTATTATGGATAAATTAAAATCCATTAACTTTTGTCATAGTTATACGGATTTGAAAATGACAATGTTACCCTTAACGTCAAAACTTCAACCCCCTCTACTTTCTACAAATATTTTTTTAATGAGTTTATATTTTAGGGATTTATTACTATCATATAGGACAACAATTTACCAAAGTATGAAGCCAATCCCAGAACATTGACTTTTTGGGCTGGGGCGATTGAAAAAGAATCTCTCATATATATATATATATATATATATATATATATATATATATATAAAAGTGTTATTTTATAGACCTGTGTTATGATTGTTTATAAACGTTTTTAAGATTTAATTACACAATAGTGATTATTTTATTTAATCATATTTAAATTTGAAAATCTTTGTTGGAGTGTCTTGTTGTGATATATGTCATAAAAAATGTCATTTGCCACAGAATTAATGTTTTTTTTTTAGCGAACACACGAATCTCAAGGGAGCCAATAACTTAAACAGTATGGCCATCTCACCTCGAAAAAACATGGCCATCTCTCCTAATGTCAGGAGACAAATTGACACAACTAAAATTTAAATAAATAAATAAAATTTTTGAATAAATATAAATTTATGACAAAGCTTGGGTCATGTACTTTACAGAAAAAAATAAAATTCAAAATTATTCTATAAAATAACATAACACCAGTGAGAAACGTAAACTCATCACTTTTTTTCCGAACTAGTCAAAATAACAAATCAGGTTTTTAAATACTTTTTCAATATTTTTCGTGAAATTTTTTCTTTTAATTGTGTTTTGCCACAAAACAAAGCGAACTAATCTTTAATAAGCGATACCTAGCAGCAAATACTATAAAATATTAGAATTGGCCATCTCTCCCGTATGGCCTACTCCCCCGGAGTTACCCTATATACAAATATTAAAAATATTATGTTATATGTACAACATTTTATTGTTTTTAAACAAAGTACAAACAATAACTGTATTACAAAACCTTATATTTAAAAACTAATATTTAATAACTTACGTTAGTAGCATATAAATATGATTGAATTTTTCTGTAAATTACGTTATAAAGAACATGTTTACATTATAGAGGCATTCTCTGAAACAAAGCAACTTAATCCCTTGACAGTCGATGGCCCATATTATGTCCAAGAAAAATCGTGCCACCTTTGTGATTTTGAACATATATATATGGGCAAATCCACAGAACCGGCCGATTTCATGTTACTCACATATTTTTATATTTTAGAAGTATTATATTAATTATTTTCATACTTCAACCATTTTGTAATATCTCTGAGAACCTATTGAAATAAAAAAATTGAATAAATGTGAACCTTCTAGTCTTTTATAAAAAATAAAATCGAATTAAGTAACTTAAAAAATGAAATTTACGGTGTTACTCCAGGTATAAATTTTAATTCTTATAGGTATAACTTGTTCGGCATAGATCCGAACAATTCCAAACTGTGGTGAATTATAGTTTACTTATTGAAGAATGTTTTGAAAGTAATAAAAAATATGTGCTCTTAAATAAAAAGAAATGATAGTCGTTGAAAATACGTTACTCATTATTTTATAATAATGAAATGTCTATACATTTTTGTAAATATCTTTTGCGGCGATTATTCGATTTGAATTTTTCAAATTGGAGCTTATTGCTTGTGAACAGACGAACAAATGTATGTATCATAGAATAGAGTGCAATCAGAATTAAAGAAAATATTCCAATAATTATCACTCTATGTTTAAGCGTGAACCATTTTCAACATAGCCTTTTTTCAGTAGCACAACTACAGGATAAAATATGATGAGTTGAAAACATGTGTGATTATATAAAGACATTATTATAATTCTTGTATGCAAACGACAAATTATATTTTCAATTTATAACGTCTAAAAATTAAAAATAAAAAAAATTTATCAAAATTTAACTAGTTAATCGTGAAAAATGAATTATCCTTTCATTTGTTTTATTTTCAAAGTTATATCAAAATCGATGTCAATAATGTCAGTTTGTTGGTTAAAATAATTAAATATCAAAATTAGTAAGTAAACAATTTAATTTACAGAAATAAAAAATTAAATGCTAATAAATAAAATATATAATAAAATATGATAAAATATAAATAATTTATTTTTTAATAATTAAAAAATTAATTATTTGTATTTTATCATATTTTATTATTCAAAATGTTTTGCACATATTTCAAATAATAAATAAAAAAAACAAAGAAATGCCATTTTTAATTATAATTTCCAGAAGAAACATAATATTTTCGTTTTTGGCTTTTAACTCAAACGGCATTAAAATAAAATGAATCACGCAAGAAGATAATTGTTCTTGAATATATTTTAAAGAAAGTAAACCATAAATAAAAGGTGTGCTTGCTATTTAGAAAATTTTCATCTTGATAAGTAAAAATCGGCCAGTTCTGTGGATTTGCCCATATATATATATATCCACATTAAAAAAAAAAATACTAAACATAATTCGATTTGAGTGTCAATGGATATACTAAGGTTTCCGGAGTTGCTGAATTCGAATTTGAGGTCAGACTTAAAAAATTCAAAATGTCGGACAAAATATGGGGTCCAAAAAATTTAAAAATTGACTAGATTTGCATAAAAATGGTTCCCCTAGGGTTTTTGGGGTCGCTAAATCCAAATTTGAGGTCAGATTTAAAAAATTCAAAATGGCGGAACCAATATGGCGAAAAAATTTAAAATTGATTCGATTTGTTCAAAATTCGGAAGTCGGGGGTTTTACGGGTCGCTGAATCCAAACCTGGGATCAGATTTGAAAAATTCAGAATGGCGGACCTAGTATGGCAACGCAATATGATAGAAAAATTTTAAAATTATTCGAATCGTTCAAAATTTCGTACTTGGAGGTTTTTGGGGTCGCTGAATCCAAATTTGAGGTCAGAATAAAAAAATTAAAGAACGGCGGACCCCAAAAAGTTTAGATTCAGCGACCTAAAAAAACCCCCACGTACCGAATTTTAAACGAATTGAATCACTTTAAAATTTTTCCGCTCTATTGAATCTGCCATTTTGAATTTTTAAAATCTGACATTAAATTTGGATTCAGTGACCCCAAAAACCTCCAAGTACGAAATTTTGAACGAATCGGATCAACTTTAAATTTTTCTGCCATCATGGGTCCGACATTTTGAATTTTTTAAATCTCACCTTAAATTTGGATTCAGCGACCCCAAAAACTTTTAATACTTTAATAATAATAGATTAAAAAAATTTAATTTTAATACGATGATATATTTTATTGGAAACTTTTCTTTTTGACCGTTTTGGGCCTAAAAAACAATTTTTCTACTAGACTGCGAATGGGTTAAGACGGATCAACCCCTTGTTATAACCTCAAACTAAAAATTGATTTTATCATCAAATAAATTATAACTAAAATTAATTATACTATGTTTATTTTTAAAAATCAAGTCGTACGACTTTCAAAAATAATTAATTAAGACCAAAATTTGTTATCAAATAATAATTACAATGTTCGACAAAATTTTGCTACAAGAATAAACGACGGTGATTTTAATATGATTTTTGCCGTAGATTACGAATCTGTAAGTAAAATTGTCCCATCACGTCTTAATTTTGAGAAAAACGGGATCAAAGTGTCAAAAAATCACATTTTTGGCATTTTTTGAAGCACTATAAAAAATGAACGCTACCTGATAATCAGCTCAAATAAGGCTTAAATGATAATTCGAACCCTCAACTTTAACCTCGAAAAATAAAAAATCATGTAGCTGTAACTTAAAATTGTCGGGAACAATTTTTTTACAGCGTGTGCGCCCAGTATAAACGATAATATGAAAGAAATTGACAAAAAATTCGTCAAGGACACAAAATCGATTTTAAATTCGTTTGAAAATCGTTACTCGGTGGCTTTTGGGGTCGCTGATGACGAATCTGATGGTAGTTTCTTAAAATACAATATGGCGGACGAATTTTTGAAATATTGATTCGATTTACAGAAAAATTGTTACTAATTGTATTTTAAAAAACTACCATCAGATTCGTCATCAGCGACCCCTAAAACCCCCGAGTATAATGATTTTCAAGCGAATTTAAAATCGATTTTGTGTCCTTGACGACTTTTGTCGATTTGTTTTATATTATCGTTTATACTGGACGCGCACGCAGTAAAAAAAATTGTTCCCCACAATTTTAAGTTACAGCTACATGATTTTTTATTTTTTGAGGTTAAAGTTGAGGGTTCGAATTCTCATTTAAGCCTTATTTGAGCTGATTATCAGGTAGCGTTCATTTTTTATAGTGCTTCAAAAAATGCCAAAAATGTGATTTTTTGACACTTTGATCCCGTTTTTCTCAAAATTAAGACGTGATGGGACAATTTCACTTACAGATTCGTAATCTACGGCAAAAATCCTATAAGAATCACCGTCGTTTATTCTTGTAGCAAAAAATAACCTAAATTTTGTCAACCAGTGTTATTTAAAATTTCGTTTTTTTTTTCTTTTGAAAAATTAGTCAATAAGTTTTTAATTTTCTGAAAATTGTACAAAACTGAATCTTTTAAAATTTGGTGAAATCAAGTTACATTACTGCTTTAATTATAATTTATTGACCTTTTATTTTTGTTTACTTGTGTTTTAAAAATAAAAAAAAAAACATTTCCAGTACTTTGTACGTAATTAAAAATAAAAAAAATTTTTTTGTTGAAATCAATGAAAGGTGAATAAAGCATTAAAATGTGTAAAATTTCTCATTACAACAAGAAAAAAAAATAACGATAAATATAATTTCTGAAAGTAAAAACGAATCGATATAAAAAATTACATTTGTTAAATAAAATGTAAATTACGTATTACAGATTTTATTTGTACTATGTAATTTTTATTGTTTTTTTTGTTATTTTATATAGAGCATTTTATTTCAAAATGTACAACCAACAAAATAAAATTTTTAAAATAAACACAGAAAAAATGTTGGTGTAGCAGCTGCCCCAAACAAAAAATTTCTATATTTAATATTATATTATTATTTAATATTATATTATTATTTAATATTATATTAATATTCTATATTTAATATTATATTATTATTTAATATTATATTAATATTCTATATTTAATATTATATTATAGTAAATTATATCATACTTAATATTTACCTTGAGTTTCTATGTAAGTGAAATAAACGGAATGTAAAAATTTTTTGTTTGGGACAACTGTTGCACCAAAATTTTTCAAGGATATTTTTTTTTGTTCAATATACACTTAAGGAACACTAGATTTAAGCGATCTCGATTTTAAAAATTTTACTGTATTAAGGAAAGCCAAATTTTCTTACAATAATCCATAAAATTGAATTAATTATCTTTGGAATTTTCTAATCTCATTGTTATGATAATAAATTTTAGATTTTTCCTTTCTACTTAAATGTAAACAAATTTTGGGTCGCACAGGTATCAAGGTAATAATTGAAAAATGGTTTCGGCAAACAAATAATTGCAAATTATAATTTTTCAAATATTATTTCACGAATATTTTTATTTAAAAAATTTTCAAAATATATAAAACTAATATAATTTTTGAAATTATTATTATTTAGAAAAAATAAGTTTTTCCATAGTATTTAATTTTTAAAATAATATTAATAAACCTTCTTATAAAAATAAATTAATGCATAATATTTTAAAAACTTTCATTGTTGCACGAGTTGTAAAATTGATTTAACTATGTTTGAGATTTTCTGCTCCCATTGTTATGACCATCAATTTAAGATTTGTCCTTTCTACTTAAATGTAAACAAATCTTGGGTCTCGCAGGTATCAAGGAAATAAAATTGAAAAATCGTTTCGACTTTTAAATATTTAAAAATTATAATTCTTCAAATATTATTTTAAGCATAGAATTGAAAATGTTAATTAGGGGACATCTATCGGACATTTTTATCAACTTATTCTTATCATATTTGTTAAGGTAGAAATTATATTGAATGACAGTCAATTATTTCGTACATAGTTTCTGAAAAAAGAGGGTTGTAGAGTAAGTGTACCAGTTACAGAAGGTGCACCAATTATTTTCGATGGTCGTAATTTTCTTTTTTAAATAAATAGTACATTGTAGAAAATTTAAAAACACAAAAAATTTTTAAATTAACCATATATTTCCAATTACATATTTACGCCATCAAATTTAATATCGACGGCACTATAATAATTATTCTCTTATAATTATAATTCACTGCTGTCAAATTTACTTGATTTGCCATTTTCTTAATAATTCAAGTTGACGGGAGTTGAATTTTAAAAAATAAATTAAATGTATTTCTAATTACTTTTTTTGTGTTAAATTATTATTATACCATTGTAGAAGAACTGTAATAAGTTTCTATATAAATATATTTGTTAAAATAAATTTTTTATATTTTAAATAAGTAAAACTGTTTCATGCCAATGCAAATAATTTGGAAAAAATTTCGAAAAATTAAATTCGCGCGATTACAGATTCGGAATACCACCAATAAAATAGTCAAAAAGTTTCAAACAAAAAATGTATGGCACACAATTTGATTGGTCCAGCGAATGCTGAGCTACAGTAAAAAAAAAATTTGGATAAAATTACAAAAAATTAAATTTTCGAGATTATCGTTTGGGAATACCACCAATAAAATAGGGAAAAAGTAGCAAACAAAAAATATATGAGGCACTTTTAGATTGGTCCAGCGGATGCTGAGCTACACGAGAAAACAAATTTGGAAAAAATTTAGAAAAATTAAATTTTCCAGATAATTGTTCGGGAATATCGACACAGTATTTAGCAAAAAGTAGCGAACAAACAATGTATGTGGCACTTTTTAATTGGTCCTGCGGATGCTGAGCTATACTAGTAAACAAATTTGGGAAAAATGTAGAAAAATTAAATTTGCGAGATAAGTGCTCCGGAATACCATAAATAAAATAGTCAAAAAGTTTCAAACAAAAAATGTATGGCGCACTTTTTGATTGGTCCAGCAGATGCTGAGCTACACCAGAAAAAAAATTTGGAAAAAATGTAGAAAAATTAAATTTTCCAGATAATCGTTCGGGAATATCGACACAGTCTTTAGCAAAAAGTAGCGAACAAAAAATGTAAAGCGCACTTTTTGATTGGTCCAGCGGATGCTGAGCTACAGTAAAAATTTATTTGAAAAAAATACAAAAAATTAAATTTGCGAGATTATTGTTTGAGAATACCACCAATAAAATATGGAAAAAGTTTCCAACAAAAAATGTGTGGGGCACTTTTTGATTGGTACAGCGGATGCTGAGCTACACGAGAAAAAAAATTTGGAAAAAATTTAGAAAAATTAAATTTTCCAGATAATCGTTCGGAAATATCGACACAGTCTTTAGCAAAAAGTAGCGAACAAAAAATGTATGGCGCACTTTTTGATTAGTCCAGCGGATGCTGAGCTATACTAGAAAACAAATTTGGCAAAAATTTAGAAAAATTAAATTTGCGAGATAAACGTTCCGAAATACCGCCAAAAAAATAGTCAAAATATTCGGAAAAAAAATGTATAGCGCACTTTTTAAGTGGTCCAGCGGATGCTGAGCTACAGTAAAAAATATATTTGAAAAAAATACAAAAAATTAAATTTGCGAGATTATCGTTTGGGAATACCACCAATAAAATAGGGAAAAAGTTATGAACAAAAAATGTATGGAGCACTTTTTGATTGGTCCAGCGGATGCTGAGCTACACGAGAAAACAAATTTGGAAAAAATTTAGAAAAATTAAATTTTCCAGATAATTGTTCGGAAATATCGACACAGTCTTTAGCAAAAAGTAGGGAACAAAAAATGTATGGGCAACTTTTTAATTGGTCCAGCGGATGCTGAGCTACAGTAAAAAATATATTTGAAAAAAATACAAAAAATTAAATTTGAGAGATTATCGTTTGGGAATACCACCAATAAAATAGGGAAAAAGTTTTGAACAACAAATGTATGGCGCACTTTTTGATTGGTCCAGCTGATGCTGAGCTACAGTAAAAAATATATTTGAAAAAAATTACAAAAAATTAAATTTGCGAGATTATCGTTTGGGAATACCACCAATAAAATAGCGAAAAGTTTCGACCAAAAATTGTATGGGGCACTTTTTGATTGGTCCAGCGTATGCTGAGCTACACGAGAAAACAAATTTGGAAAAAATTTAGAAAAATAAAATTTCCAGATAATTGTTTGGGAATATCGACACAGCCTTTAGAAAAAGTAGCGAACAAAAAATGTATGAGGCACTTTTTGATTGGTCCAGCGGATGCTGAGCTACAGTAAAAAATATATTTGAAAAAAATACAAAAAATTAAATTTGAGAGATTATCGTTTGGGAATACCACCAATAAAATAGGGAAAAAGTTAAGAACAAAAAATGTATGGGGCACTTTTTGATTGGTCCAGCGGATGCTGAGCTACACGAGAAAACAAATTTGAAAAAATTTAGAAAAATTGAATTTTCCAGATAATCGTTCGGGAATATTGACACAGTCTTTAGCAAAAAGTAGCGAACAAAAAATGTATAGCGCACTTTTTGATTGGTCCAGCGGATGCTGCGCTACACTCAAATCAATTTCGGAAAAAATTTTAAAAAATTAAATTTTTGAGATAATCGCTCCGGAGTGCCATAACTGTCTTTAGCAAAAAGTAGCGAACAAAAAATGTATGGAGCACTTTTTGATTGGTCCAGCGGATGCTGAGCTACACTCAAATCAATTTCGGTAAAAATTTTAAAAAATTAAATTTTTGAGATAATCGCTCCGGAGTGCCATAACTGTCTTTAGCAAAAAGTAGCGAACAAAAAATGTATGGCGCACTTTTTGATTGGTCCAGCGGATGCTGCGCTACACTCAAATCAATTTCGGAAAAAATTTTAAAACATTAAATTTTTGAGATAATCGCTCCGGAGTGCCATAACTGTCTTTAGCAAAAAGTAGCGAACAAAAAATGTATGGAGCACTTTTTGATTGGTCCAGCGGATGCTGAGCTACACTCACTAAAACTGGGGAAAAATTTTCGAAAAAAAAAATTTGCCAGATAATGACTCGGGAATAATGCCAAAAAATTGAGCAAAAAGTCTGGAACAAAAAATGTATGGGCAACTTTTTAATTGGTCCAGCGGATGCTGAGCTACACTCAAAAAGATTTTGGAAAAATTTGGGAAAATTTGAATTTGCGAGATATTTGCTCCGGAATACTGCCAATAAAATAGGAAAAAAGTTTTGAACAACAAATGTATGGCGCACTTTTTGATTGGTCCAGCGCATGCTGAGCTACACTAGAAAACAAATTTGGAAAAAATTTAGAAAAATTAAATTTGGGAGATAATCGTTCGGGAATACCGTTGAAGTAGTTAGATTGTAGACAAAAATCTTTTTCTATTTTAGAGTGAATTGTATACTACCAAAACACATTTTTCCATACTAGGTTACGTCGGAGGTTTCCACATACCCTTAAATTAATATTTTTGATTAAAATATTAATTTTATGGTAAGGAAAAAAAGAGTGCTGCCACCTAACTTCTAAAAAGCGCTGTTCTATTGATTTTGTCGACAAATGTTAATAATAAATTGTAATAGATTGAAATTAATAAAAACATTAAATTTTTATAATTATTTAACAATATTCATCGTAAAAACATCAATCTTATTGTTTTAATCATTTAACTACATTATTCATCATTTTTTATATATTTAAAACAAAATTTCAATCTCAACCTCGTGTTCCACGAATGCTCCGCTAATTTCGTGGAGCATTCGCAATATGCAATCCGCCAGGGTACGTGTTCTTTAAAATGTAGTTAAACAAGAAATGAAAAGAAATGTTAGGGCAAATGAAACGGTTTTCTATAATTTGACTTTTTTCCGAGCACTACGTATTGCGCGCAAGCACTGCCGCGCGATAGCTACGCACATTCAACGGCGTCGACCCTGTAGTATTTAATTTTTCTCTGGTATCAGTTAGGTTTTTTATAATATAATAGACTATATTATAATAATATATTTTAACCTTCGCCGGACGGGATACCCACCCAGGGTGGGTCAGATTGAACTGAAATTGTCATATCTTCTAATGTTTTGCTTAAAATGAATAGCCATTTTAAGTCACTAAACAAAATCTAAAAAACTTTCAATAAATATGTAAAAACAATTTTTTTTAAAAAAATTGCATCTCGATTATTTATATTTTTATCAATGTATATACGGACATAACCGAGATAATTGAGATATTTTTTTAATTCTATTTTACAAAAAGACTTGAAATCATCTAGACTTTTCACTGTAAGTGTTTTATGTTGTCAAATAATGGATATAAAAATATAATATGGCATTTATATTTGCTTAAACAATTTATTGTTGTTATTTATTAATTTTTTTTCTTTTGCACCTACAAAAATGCAGTTTTTTTCTAATTTTGCAATTTATCAAGCTGAATATAATATAACATAGATTTGGTGTAAAATTATTAATTCAACAGTTCTTTAAACAATTTATAAAATTTTGCTACTGTCTATGTACATTTGAGAAAGTTATAAATTATTAGTAATAAATTGATTAAACAAATAAAAAATCAACAAAACATTAATAGAATATATTATTTGGTAACATATAACAATTTCAGAAAAAACTGGATGATTCTATGTTTTTATTTCAATATACAAAGAAGAAAACATTTGATCCACCCTGGGTGGGTTCCCATCAACAAAGTATATATAAAAAATCTGTAGTCCGGCGAAGGTTAAAATATATTATTATTTTATTATATATAATAATCGTGAATATCTTTTGTTCATTCTGTCCACACCTGAAGTTAGTATTTGTTATAGGTCTTTTCTTTTTTTTAAATGTGTTGTTGGACATTATTTTATGTTGGTTAAAATTTTTCAATGTTTTGACATTGTCATTTGTGCGGTCGTATTTTAATTATTAAAAATTATAAAATTTTTAGAATCGTGCAAAAAATTGTGAGGATTGTGAGAAAAATTGATTCGATTGCTGTTAGAGTAAGCTGCATAAGTTGATGGTAAGTTTAATTCAAAATATTTAATAATTTTATCAAATTTCAAAAATTTATTTAATTAATCACGATAATTTAATTAATTTTAAAAATAATAAAAAAAATTTTACATTAATTAGTTATTTATATTATTTTTGTTATATATATTATATATTACAAATTAAATGTTTTTTTTCACAAAATATTTATTTATTTTTGTTATTATAATTAAAAAAATTTATATTTTATATACATATAAATTTTTAATATTGACTAAATATTAATTTTTTTTAATAATTTTTATTTTTAAATATTAGCTTAATATAAAAATTTTTAAAATAATTTTTATTTAAAATAAAATTAAAATTATTATATTTTATATATATTTATATATGTTACATTAATTAATTAATTAGAAATTTTGAATAATATATATTAAATATTGAATTTAAATTAAATAATTTATAAATTATTTATTTATTAATTTAAATTTATTAATATTAAAAATTATTATTTATTATTATATAATAATAAAAAATAAAAAATTTCATTTAATATCAAATATTTTTATTATTTTTTGGTTATAATTTTTTTTTGCAAAATATTTTTTTTTATTATAGGCAATTGATAAAATAATTTTCTCGATATCATGTATGAAAAATTATGGATTTTTAAAAAAATAATTGAATTTATATATTTAAATATGTAAAATTTTGATTAAAAATAAAGTTGTTTTTCTACAGATCCTCCTTATATTTAGATCAACGATGTCAGCGACATTAAAAAACTGGAAAAAAATGTGGACAATGAATATTTGCGCAAGGGAATTAAGAGAGTTATAAAAATAAATAAAAAAGAAGAAAAAGAAGATGATTCAGAAAAAAAATTAAATTAAATTAAAAAAAATTGATTATATTAAATATTTAAATAAAATTTAATTCAAGAAGCTGAAGTACACAACGTTTACCAAGAAATTTTTTTTAAAAGTTGTATATTAAGCCTAAATTACATATTAAAGCATTCTTCAAATAACTATTCCGCCTATGTTAAAGATATGTAATTTAGACGTAATATTTAACTTTTTTAAAAAAATGTTTTTATTGATAAATGTTGCGTACTTCAGCTTCGTCTCAATTCTATTAAATATTAATTATATAAAAATACAATTTTCATTATTATTATTAACAATGTAACAATATTGTTGATAATATTAATTTTAATTTCTTTATAATAAACAATTACATCCTTAAATTCGCGCGCTTGCGCGCGTTTAATTTTGCTAGTTATAAAATATTCTATTATATTATAAAAAGTTTTATATTATAAAAAACAAAAATTAAATACTACAGGGTCGGCGCCGTTGAACGTGCGTGGCTCTCGCGCGGCAGTGCTTGCGCGCAATGTGTAGTGCTCGGAAAAAAGTCAAATTATAGAAAACCGTTTCATTTTTTATTAAATTTTGCAACTTTATAAAAAAAGGGGAGGGGGCACTTCAGTAATTTTTACTCACATATAACATATACCGTATCAGATACTGCGGAAATTCCGTATAAGATATCCCTGGGAAAAACAACACGGGTTACCCACGGCGTGAAAATTTTGATATCCCATCTTTTCGTAGCATATCCCTGGGATATACTTTTGTTGTGTGGGTAATTATTTCAATAATGCTTAACTAATAGTTTTCATTTAAGATATAGAAAAAGAAGATTATTTTTATTTTTTATACTAAATTGAAGAATAAAACAAACCTTGAAGCTGATCAGCTTACGGGACTAATGAGACCGGCGTACGTGGTCATAAACTGCAACCGATTATAGGTGTTCCTAATTTCTTTCCCAAGATGCTCTTGTGTCGACTTGATGTTGGTGTGTTACCAGTTGTTTTTATTGTTCTTCTTGAAATGCGACTTGGAGTTGCAAAATAGTCTAAAAAAATTTTTTATCATCTTTTAGGTCTTTTCATTTCAATTTTTATTTACATTTTTTACTCAAAAATCCTAAATATATTTTGAATACATATATTATTTCCAATTTTATTTTTTATGATCATTTATCACCTTTTCTTTCATTTTCATATTTTGCATTTAAGGCGGTTCAACCCCTTGGTATAACCTCAAACTAAAAATTAATTTTGTCATGAAATAAATTATAACTAAAATTAATTTTACTAAATTTTTAAAAATCAAGTTGTATAACTTTAAAAAATAATTAATTAAGACCAAAATTTGTTATCAAATAATAATTACAATGTTCGACAAAATTTTGCTACAAGAATAAACGACGGTGATTCTAATAGGATTTTTGTCGTAGATTACGAATCTGTAAGTAAAATTGTCCATCACGTCTCAATTTTGAGAAAAACTGGGTCAAGGTGTTAAAAAATCACATTTTTGTCATTTTTTGAAGCACTTTAAAAAAAGAACGCTACCTGATAATCAGCTCAAATATGGCTTAAATGAGAGTTCGAACCCTCAAATTTATCCTCTAAAAGCAAAAAAACATGTAGCTGTAACTTAAAATTGTGGGGAACAATTTTTTTACCGCGTGCGCGCCCAGTATAAACGATAATATGAAACAAATTGACAAAAAAGTCGTCAAGGACACAAAATCGATTTTAAATTCGTATGAAAATCGTTACACGGTGGTTCTTAGGGTCGCTGATGACGAATCTGATGGTAGTTTTTGAAAATACAATATGGCGGATCTAATATGGTGCTCGAATTTTTGCTACATGATTTTTTGCTTTTTGAGGTTAAAGTTGAGGGTTCGAATTCTCATTTAAGCCATATTTGAGCTGATTATCAGGTAGCGTTCTTTTTTTATAGGTAGTGCTTCAAAAAAAGCCAAAAATGTGATTTTTGACACTTTGATCCCGTTTTTCTCAAAATTAAGACATGATGGGACAATTTCACTTACAGATTCGTTATCTACGGCAAAAATCATATAAGAATCACCGTCGTTTATTTTGAAATAAAATGCCCTATATAAAATAAAAACAAGAAAACAATAAAAATTACACAGTAAAAATAAAATCTGTAATATGTTATTTACATTTTATTTAACAAATGTAATTTTTTATATCGATTCGTTTTTACTTTCAGAAATGATATTTATCCTTATTTTTTTTCTTGTTGTAATGAGAAATTTTACACATTTTAATGGTTTATTCACCTTTCATTGATTTCAACAAAAAAAATTTTTTTATTTTTAATTACGTGCAAAGTACTGTTTTTTTTTTTTTTTTTTACATTTTTAAAACACAAGTAAACAAAAATAAAAGGTCAATAATTAAATTATAATTAAAGCAGTAGTGTAACTTGATTTCACCAAATTTTAAAAGATTCAGTTTTGTACAATTTTCAGAAAAATAAAAATTTATTGACTAATTTTTCAAAAGAAAAAAAAAACAAAATCCTAAATAACACTGGTTATTTCTAATTATTTTTTTTTGTATTTAAATATTATTATTCCATAGTAGCAGAACTGTAATAAGTTTCTATATAAATATATTTGTGAAAATAAATTTTTTATATTTTATAAAATTAAGCCATCGGCATCTGGTTCCATATTTTATCTCAGCTCCATTTTTCGAGGCACTACTGACTCGAAAATTGGTGCAGTCATCATCATTTGTCGATGATTCGAAGGAAAAAAAATTAAAAATAAAATTAGACAAGTTTTTTTTAATGAAACTTCAGTGATGCATACAAAAAATGTATGGCGCACTTTTTGATTGGTCCAGCGGATGCTGAGCTAAACTCAAAAAGATTTTAGAAAAATTTTCGAAAAATTAAATTTGCGAGATAACTGTTCCGGAATATGGCCAGTAAAATAGGGAAAAAGTTTCGAACAAAAAATGTATGTCGCACTTTTTGATTGGCCCAGCGGATGCTGAGCTAAACTCAAAAAGATTTTGGAAAAATTTTCGAAAAATTAAATTTGCGAGATAACTGTTCCGGAATATGGCCAGTAAAATAGGGAAAAAGTTTCGAACAAAAAATGTATGGCGCACTTTTTGATTGGTCCAGCGGATGCTGCACTACATTTAAAAATAATTTGGAAAAATTTTCAAAAAATTAAATTCACTAGATAATCGTTTGGGTATACCGCCATAGTGATTAGAAGAAAGTTCCGAACAAAAAATTTATGGCGCACTTTTTGATTGGTACAGCGGATGCTGAGCTACACTCAAAAAGATTTTGGAAAAATTTTCGAAAAATTAAATTTGCGATATATCTGCTCCGGAATACCGCCAATAAAATAGGAAAAAAGTATTGAACAAATAATGTATGGCACACTTTTTGATTGGTCCAGCGGATGCTGAGCTACACTCAAAAGGATTTTGGAAAAATTTTCAAAAAATTAAATTCACGAGATAATCGTTCGGGAATACCGCTATAGTGATTAGAAGAGAGTTCTGAACAAAAAATGTATGGCGCACTTTTTCATTGGTCCATCGGATGCTGAGCTACACTCAAAAAGATTTTGAAAAAATGTTCGAAAAATTAAATTTGCGAGATACATGCTCCGGAATACCGCCAATAAAATAAGGAAAAAGTTAAGAACAAAAAATGTATGGCGCACTTTTTGATTGGTCCAGCGGATGCTGAGCTACACTCAAAAGGATTTTGGAAAAATTTTCGAAAAATTAAATTTGCGAGATATCTCCTCCGGAATACCGCCAATAAAATAGGGAAAAAGTTTCGAGCAAAAAATGTATGGCGCACTTTTTGATTGGTCCAGCGGATGCTGAGCTACACTCAGAAGGATTTTGGAAAAATTTTCAAAAAATTAAATTTGCGAGATAACAGCTCCGGAATACCACCAAAAAAATAGTCAAAAAGTTTCGAACAAAAAATGTATGGCGCACTTTTTGATTGATCCAGCGGATGCTGAGCTACACTTTAAAAGATTTTAGAAAAATTTGCGAAAATTTAAATTTGCGATATATCTGCTCCGGAACACCGCCAATAAAATAGGAAAAAAGTATTGAACAAATAATGTATGGCGCACTTTTTGATTGGCCCAGCGGATGCTGAGCTACACTCAAAAAGATTTTGGAAAAATTTTCAAAAAATTAAATTCCCGAGATAATCGTTCGAGAATACCGCTATAGTGATTAGAAGAAAGTTCTGAACAAAAAATGTATGGCGCACTTTTTGATTGGTCCAGCGGATGCTGAGCTACAATCAAAAAGATTTTGGAAAAATTTTCGAAGAATTAAATTTACGAGATATCTGCTTCGGAATACCGCCAATAAAATAGGGAAGAAGTTTCGAACAAAAAATGTATGGCGCACTTTTTGATTGGTCCATCGGATGCTGAGCTACACTCACTTAAACTGGGGAAAAATTTTCGAAAAAAAAAATTTGCCAGATAATGACTCGGGAATAATGTCAAAAAATCGAGCAAAAAGTTCTGAAGAAAAAATGTATGGCGGACTTTTTGATTGCTCCAGCGGTTGCTGAGGTACACTCAAAAAGATTTTGGAAAAATATTCAAAAAATTAAATTTGCGAGATAACTGTTCCGGAATACCGCCAATAAAATAGGGAAAAAGTTTCGAACAAAAAATGTATGGCGCACTTTTTGATTGGTCCAGCGGATGCTGAACTACACTCAAAAGGATTTTGGAAAAATTTTCAAAAAAATAAATTCACTAGATAATAGTTCTGGTCTACCGCCATACTGATTAGAAGAAAGTTCTGAACAAAAAATGTATGGCACACATTTTGATTGGTCCAGCGGATGCTGAGCTACACTCAAAAATATTTTGGAAAAATTTTCGAAAATTTAAATTTTCCAGATAATCGTTGGGAAATACCGCCAAAAAAATAGTCAAAAAGTTTCGAACAAAAAATGTATGGCTCACTTTTTGTTTAGTCCAGTGGATGCTGAGCTACACTCAAAAGGATTTTGGAAAAATTTTCAAAAAATTAAATTTGCGAGATAACAGCTCCGGAATACCACCAAAAAAATAGTCAAAAAGTTCCGAAAAAAAATGTATGGCGCACTTTTTGATTGGTCCAGCGGATGCTGAGCTACACTTTAAAAGATTTTGGAAAAATTTGCGAAAATTTAAATTTGCGATATATCTGCTCCGGAATACCGCCAATAAAATAGGAAAAAAGTATTGAACAAATAATGTATGGCGCACTTTTTGATTGGTCCAGCGGATGCTGAGCTACACTCAAAAAGATTTTGGAAAAATTTTCAAAAAATTAAATTTGCGAGATAACAGCTCCGGAATACCACCATAGTGATTAGAAGAGAGTTCTGAACAAAAATGTATGGCGCAATTTTTGATTGGTCCAGCGGATGCTGAACTACACTCAAAAGGATTTTGGAAAAATTTTCAAAAAATTAAATTCACTAGATAATCGTTCTGGTATACCGCCATAGTGATTAGAAGAAAGTTCTGAACAAAAAATGTATGGCGTACTTTTTGATTGCTTCAGCGGATGCTGAGCTACACTCAAAAAGATTTTGGAAAAGTATTCGAAAAATTAAATTTGCGAGATAACTGTTCCGGAATACCGCCAATAAAATAGGGAAAAAGTTTCGAACAAAAAATGTATGGCGCACTTTTTGATTGGTCCAGCGGATGCTGAGCTAAACTCAAAAAGATTTTGGAAAAATTTTCGAAAAATTAAATTTGCGAGATAACTGTTCCGGAATACGGCCAGTAAAATAGGGAAAAAGTTTCGAACAAAAAATGTATGGCACACTTTTTGATTGGCCCAGCGGATGCTGAGCTAAACTCAAAAAGATTTTGGAAAAATTTTCGAAAAATTAAATTTGCGAGATAACTGTTCCGGAATATGGCCAGTAAAATAGGGAAAAAGTTTCGAACAAAAAATGTATGGCGCACTTTTTGATTGGTCCAGCGGATGCTGAGCTACATTTAAAAATAATTTGGAAAAATTTTCAAAAAATTAAATTCACTAGATAATCGTTCTGGTATACCGCCATAGTGATTAGAAGAAAGTTCGGAACAAAAAATGTATGGCGCACTTTTTGATTAGTCCAGCGGATGCTGAGCTACACTCAAAAAGATTTTGGAAAAATTTTCGAAAAATTAAATTTGCGAGATAACTGTTCCGGAATACCGCCAGTAAAATAGGAAAAAAGTTTTGAACAAAAAATGTATGGCGCAATTTCTGATTGGTCCAGCGGATGCTGAACTACACTCAAAAGGATTTTGGAAAAATTTTCAAAAAATTAAATTTATGAGTTAATCGTTCGGGAATACCGCCATAGTGATTAGAAGAAACTTCTGAACAAAAAATGTCTAGCGCACTTTTTGATTGGTCCAGCGGATGCTGAGCTACATTTAAAAATAATTTGAAAAAATTTTCGAAAAATTAAATTTGCGAGATATCTGCTCCGGAATACCGCCAATAAAATAGGGAAAAAGTTTCGAGCAAAAAATGTATGGCGCACTTTTTGATTGGTCCAGCGGATGCTGAGCTACACTCAAAAGGATTTTGGAAAAATTTTTAAAAAATTAAATTTATGAGTTAATCGTTCGGGAATACCGCCATACTGATAAGAAGAAAGTTCTGAACAAAAAATGTATGGCGGACTTTTTGATTGCTCCAGCGGATGCTGAGGTACACTCAAAAAGATTTTGGAAAAATATTCGAAAAATTAAATTTGCGAGATAACTGTTCCAGAATACCGCCAATAAAATAGGGAAAAAGTTCTGAACAAAAAATGTATGGCACACATTTTGATTGGTCCAGCGGATGCTGAGCTACACTCAAAAATATTTTGGAAAAATTTTCGAAAATTTAAATTTTCGAGATAATCGTTGGGAAATACCGCCAAAAAAATAGTCAAAAAGTTTCGAACAAAAAATGTATGGCTCACTTTTTGTTTAGTCCAGTGGATGCTGAGCTACACTCAAAAGGATTTTGGAAAAATTTTCAAAAAATTAAATTTGCGAGATAACAGCTCCGGAATACCACCAAAAAAATAGTCAAAAAGTTCCGAAAAAAAATGTATGGCGCACTTTTTGATTGGTCCAGCGGATGCTGAGCTACACTCAAAAAGATTTTGGAAAAATTTTCGAAAAATTAAATTTGCGAGATAACTGTTCCGGAATACGGCCAGTAAAATAGGGAAAAAGTTTCGAACAAAAAATGTATGGCACACTTTTTGATTGGCCCAGCGGATGCTGAGCTAAACTCAAAAAGATTTTGGAAAAATTTTCGAAAAATTAAATTTGCGAGATAACTGTTCCGCAATATGGCCAGTAAAATAGGGAAAAAGTTTCGAACAAAAAATGTATGGCGCACATTTTGATTGGTCCAGCGGTTGCTGAGCTACACTCAAAAAGATTTTGGAAAAATTTTCGAAAAATTAAATTTGCGAGATAACTGTTCTGGAATACCGCCAGTAAGATAGGGAAAAAGTTTCGAACAAAAAATGTATGGCGCACTTTTTGATTGGTCCAGCGGATGCTGAGCTACATTTAAAAATAATTTGGAAAAATTTTCAAAAAATTAAATTCACTAGATAATCGTTCTGGTATACCGCCATAGTGATTAGAAGAAAGTTCGGAACAAAAAATGTATGGCGCAATTTCTGATTGGTCCAGCGGATGCTGAACTACACTCAAAAGGATTTTGGAAAAATTTTCAAAAAATTAAATTTATGAGTTAATCGTTCGGGAATACCGCCATAGTGATTAGAAGAAACTTCTGAACAAAAAATGTCTAGCGCACTTTTTGATTGGTCCAGCGGATGCTGAGCTACATTTAAAAATAATTTGAAAAAATTTTCGAAAAATTAAATTTGCGAGATATCTGCTCCGGAATACCGCCAATAAAATAGGGAAAAAGTTTCGAGCAAAAAATGTATGGCGCACTTTTTGATTGGTCCAGCGGATGCTGAGCTACACTCAAAAGGATTTTGGAAAAATTTTTAAAAAATTAAATTTATGAGTTAATCGTTCGGGAATACCGCCATACTGATAAGAAGAAAGTTCTGAACAAAAAATGTATGGCGGACTTTTTGATTGCTCCAGCGGATGCTGAGGTACACTCAAAAAGATTTTGGAAAAATATTCGAAAAATTAAATTTGCGAGATAACTGTTCCAGAATACCGCCAATAAAATAGGGAAAAAGTTCTGAACAAAAAATGTATGGCACACATTTTGATTGGTCCAGCGGATGCTGAGCTACACTCAAAAATATTTTGGAAAAATTTTCGAAAATTTAAATTTTCGAGATAATCGTTGGGAAATACCGCCAAAAAAATAGTCAAAAAGTTTCGAACAAAAAATGTATGGCTCACTTTTTGTTTAGTCCAGTGGATGCTGAGCTACACTCAAAAGGATTTTGGAAAAATTTTCAAAAAATTAAATTTGCGAGATAACAGCTCCGGAATACCACCAAAAAAATAGTCAAAAAGTTCCGAAAAAAAATGTATGGCGCACTTTTTGATTGGTCCAGCAGATGCTGAGCTACACTTTAAAAGATTTTGGAAAAATTTGCGAAAATTTAAATTTGCGATATATCTGCTCCGGAATACCGCCAATAAAATAGGAAAAAAGTATTGAACAAATAATGTATGGCGCACTTTTTGATTGGTCCAGCGGATGCTGAGCTACACTCAAAAAGATTTTGGAAAAATTTTCAAAAAATTAAATTTGCGAGATAACTGTTCCGGAATATGGCCAGTAAAATAGGGAAAAAGTTTCGAACAAAAAATGTATGGCGCACTTTTTGATTGGTCCAGCGGATGCTGAGCTACATTTAAAAATAATTTGGAAAAATTTTCAAAAAATTAAATTCACTAGATAATCGTTCTGGTATACGGCCATAGTGATTAGAAGAAAGTTCGGAACAAAAAATGTATGGCGCACTTTTTGATTAGTCCAGCGGATGCTGAGCTACACTCAAAAAGATTTTGGAAAAATTTTCGAAAAATTAAATTTGCGAGATAACTGTTCCGGAATACCGCCAGTAAAATAGGAAAAAAGTTTTGAACAAAAAATGTATGGCGCAATTTCTGATTGGTCCAGCGGATGCTGAACTACACTCAAAAGGATTTTGGAAAAATTTTCAAAAAATTAAATTTATGAGTTAATCGTTCGGGAATACCGCCATAGTGATTAGAAGAAACTTCTGAACAAAAAATGTCTAGCGCACTTTTTGATTGGTCCAGCGGATGCTGAGCTACATTTAAAAATAATTTGAAAAAATTTTCGAAAAATTAAATTTGCGAGATATCTGCTCCGGAATACCGCCAATAAAATAGGGAAAAAGTTTCGAGCAAAAAATGTATGGCGCACTTTTTGATTGGTCCAGCGGATGCTGAGCTACACTCAAAAGGATTTTGGAAAAATTTTTAAAAAATTAAATTTATGAGTTAATCGTTCGGGAATACCGCCATACTGATAAGAAGAAAGTTCTGAACAAAAAATGTATGGCGGACTTTTTGATTGCTCCAGCGGATGCTGAGGTACACTCAAAAAGATTTTGGAAAAATATTCGAAAAATTAAATTTGCGAGATAACTGTTCCAGAATACCGCCAATAAAATAGGGAAAAAGTTCTGAACAAAAAATGTATGGCACACATTTTGATTGGTCCAGCGGATGCTGAGCTACACTCAAAAATATTTTGGAAAAATTTTCGAAAATTTAAATTTTCGAGATAATCGTTGGGAAATACCGCCAAAAAAATAGTCAAAAAGTTTCGAACAAAAAATGTATGGCTCACTTTTTGTTTAGTCCAGTGGATGCTGAGCTACACTCAAAAGGATTTTGGAAAAATTTTCAAAAAATTAAATTTGCGAGATAACAGCTCCGGAATACCACCAAAAAAATAGTCAAAAAGTTCCGAAAAAAAATGTATGGCGCACTTTTTGATTGGTCCAGCGGATGCTGAGCTACACTCAAAAAGATTTTGGAAAAATTTTCAAAAAATTAAATTTGCGAGATAACAGCTCCGGAATACCACCATAGTTATTAGAAGAGAGTTCTGAACAAAAAATGTATGGCGCAATTTTTGATTGGTCCAGCGGATGCTGAACTACACTCAAAAGGATTTTGGAAAAATTTTCAAAAAATTAAATTCACTAGATAATCGTTCTGGTATACCGCCATAGTGATTAGAAGAAAGTTCTGAACAAAAAATGTATGGCGTACTTTTTGATTGCTTCAGCGGATGCTGAGCTACACTCAAAAAGATTTTGGAAAAATATTCGAAAAATTAAATTTGCGAGATAACTGTTCCGGAATACCGCCAATAAAATAGGGAAAAAGTATCGAACAAAAAATGTATGGCGCACTTTTTGATTGGTCCAGCGGATGCTGAGCTAAACTCAAAAAGATTTTGGAAAAATTTTCGAAAAATTAAATTTGCGAGATAACTGTTCCGGAATACGGCCAGTAAAATAGGGAAAAAGTTTCGAACAAAAAATGTATGGCACACTTTTTGATTGGCCCAGCGGATGCTGAGCTAAACTCAAAAAGATTTTGGAAAAATTTTCGAAAAATTAAATTTGCGAGATAACTGTTCCGGAATATGGCCAGTAAAATAGGGAAAAAGTTTCGAACAAAAAATGTATGGCGCACATTTTGATTGGTCCAGCGGTTGCTGAGCTACACTCAAAAAGATTTTGGAAAAATTTTCGAAAAATTAAATTTGCGAGATAACTGTTCCGGAATACCGCCAGTAAGATAGGGAAAAAGTTTCGAACAAAAAATGTATGGCGCACTTTTTGATTGGTCCAGCGGATGCTGAGCTACATTTAAAAATAATTTGGAAAAATTTTCAAAAAATTAAATTCACTAGATAATCGTTCTGGTATACCGCCATAGTGATTAGAAGAAAGTTCGGAACAAAAAATGTATGGCGCAATTTCTGATTGGTCCAGCGGATGCTGAACTACACTCAAAAGGATTTTGGAAAAATTTTTAAAAAATTAAATTTATGAGTTAATCGTTCGGGAATACCGCCATACTGATAAGAAGAAAGTTCTGAACAAAAAATGTATGGCGGACTTTTTGATTGCTCCAGCGGATGCTGAGGTACACTCAAAAAGATTTTGGAAAAATATTCGAAAAATTAAATTTGCGAGATAACTGTTCCAGAATACCGCCAATAAAATAGGGAAAAAGTTCTGAACAAAAAATGTATGGCACACATTTTGATTGGTCCAGCGGATGCTGAGCTACACTCAAAAATATTTTGGAAAAATTTTCGAAAATTTAAATTTTCGAGATAATCGTTGGGAAATACCGCCAAAAAAATAGTCAAAAAGTTTCGAACAAAAAATGTATGGCGCACTTTTTGATTGGTCCAGCGGATGCTGAGCTACACTTTAAAAGATTTTGGAAAAATTTGCGAAAATTTAAATTTGCGATATATCTGCTCCGGAATACCGCCAATAAAATAGGAAAAAAGTATTGAACAAATAATGTATGGCGCACTTTTTGATTGGTCCAGCGGATGCTGAGCTACACTCAAAAAGATTTTGGAAAAATTTTCAAAAAATTAAATTTGCGAGATAACAGCTCCGGAATACCACCATAGTTATTAGAAGAGAGTTCTGAACAAAAAATGTATGGCGCAATTTTTGATTGGTCCAGCGGATGCTGAACTACACTCAAAAGGATTTTGGAAAAATTTTCAAAAAATTAAATTCACTAGATAATCGTTCTGGTATACCGCCATAGTGATTAGAAGAAAGTTCTGAACAAAAAATGTATGGCGTACTTTTTGATTGCTTCAGCGGATGCTGAGCTACACTCAAAAAGATTTTGGAAAAATATTCGAAAAATTAAATTTGCGAGATAACTGTTCCGGAATACCGCCAATAAAATAGGGAAAAAGTATCGAACAAAAAATGTATGGCGCACTTTTTGATTGGTCCAGCGGATGCTGAGCTAAACTCAAAAAGATTTTGGAAAAATTTTCGAAAAATTAAATTTGCGAGATAACTGTTCCGGAATACGGCCAGTAAAATAGGGAAAAAGTTTCGAACAAAAAATGTATGGCACACTTTTTGATTGGCCCAGCGGATGCTGAGCTAAACTCAAAAAGATTTTGGAAAAATTTTCGAAAAATTAAATTTGCGAGATAACTGTTCCGGAATATGGCCAGTAAAATAGGGAAAAAGTTTCGAACAAAAAATGTATGGCGCACATTTTGATTGGTCCAGCGGTTGCTGAGCTACACTCAAAAAGATTTTGGAAAAATTTTCGAAAAATTAAATTTGCGAGATAACTGTTCCGGAATACCGCCAGTAAGATAGGGAAAAAGTTTCGAACAAAAAATGTATGGCGCACTTTTTGATTGGTCCAGCGGATGCTGAGCTACATTTAAAAATAATTTGGAAAAATTTTCAAAAAATTAAATTCACTAGATAATCGTTCTGGTATACCGCCATAGTGATTAGAAGAAAGTTCGGAACAAAAAATGTATGGCGCAATTTCTGATTGGTCCAGCGGATGCTGAACTACACTCAAAAGGATTTTGGAAAAATTTTCAAAAAATTAAATTTATGAGTTAATCGTTCGGGAATACCGCCATAGTGATTAGAAGAAACTTCTGAACAAAAAATGTCTAGCGCACTTTTTGATTGGTCCAGCGGATGCTGAGCTACATTTAAAAATAATTTGAAAAAATTTTCGAAAAATTAAATTTGCGAGATATCTGCTCCGGAATACCGCCAATAAAATAGGGAAAAAGTTTCGAGCAAAAAATGTATGGCGCACTTTTTGATTGGTCCAGCGGATGCTGAGCTACACTCAAAAGGATTTTGGAAAAATTTTTAAAAAATTAAATTTATGAGTTAATCGTTCGGGAATACCGCCATACTGATAAGAAGAAAGTTCTGAACAAAAAATGTATGGCGGACTTTTTGATTGCTCCAGCGGATGCTGAGGTACACTCAAAAAGATTTTGGAAAAATATTCGAAAAATTAAATTTGCGAGATAACTGTTCCAGAATACCGCCAATAAAATAGGGAAAAAGTTCTGAACAAAAAATGTATGGCACACATTTTGATTGGTCCAGCGGATGCTGAGCTACACTCAAAAATATTTTGGAAAAATTTTCGAAAATTTAAATTTTCGAGATAATCGTTGGGAAATACCGCCAAAAAAATAGTCAAAAAGTTTCGAACAAAAAATGTATGGCTCACTTTTTGTTTAGTCCAGTGGATGCTGAGCTACACTCAAAAGGATTTTGGAAAAATTTTCAAAAAATTAAATTTGCGAGATAACAGCTCCGGAATACCACCAAAAAAATAGTCAAAAAGTTCCGAAAAAAAATGTATGGCGCACTTTTTGATTGGTCCAGCAGATGCTGAGCTACACTTTAAAAGATTTTGGAAAAATTTGCGAAAATTTAAATTTGCGATATATCTGCTCCGGAATACCGCCAATAAAATAGGAAAAAAGTATTGAACAAATAATGTATGGCGCACTTTTTGATTGGTCCAGCGGATGCTGAGCTACACTCAAAAAGATTTTGGAAAAATTTTCAAAAAATTAAATTTGCGAGATAACAGCTCCGGAATACCACCATAGTGATTAGAAGAGAGTTCTGAACAAAAAATGTATGGCGCACTTTTTCATTGGTCCATCGGATGCTGAGGTACACTCAAAAAGATTTTGAAAAAATGTTCGAAAAATTAAATTTCCGAGATAACTGTCCCGGAATACCGCCAGTAAAATAGGGAAAAAGTTTCGAACAAAAAATGTATGGCGCAATTTTTGATTGGTCCAGCGGATGCTGAGCTAAACTCAAAAAGATTTTGGAAAAATTTTCAAAAAATTAATATTGCGAGATAACTGTTCCGGAATACGGCCAGTAAAATAGGGAAAAAGTTTCGAACAAAAAATGTATGGCACACTTTTTGATTGGCCCAGCGGATGCTGAGCTAAACTCAAAAAGATTTTGGAAAAATTTTCGAAAAATTAAATTTGCGAGATAACTGTTCCGGAATATGGCCAGTAAAATAGGGAAAAAGTTTCGAACAAAAAATGTATGGCGCACATTTTGATTGGTCCAGCGGTTGCTGAGCTACACTCAAAAAGATTTTGGAAAAATTTTCGAAAAATTACATTTGCGAGATAACTGTTCCGGAATACCGCCAGTAAGATAGGGAAAAAGTTTCGAACAAAAAATGTATGGCGCACTTTTTGATTGGTCCAGCGGATGCTGAGCTACATTTAAAAATAATTTGGAAAAATTTTCAAAAAATTAAATTCACTAGATAATCGTTCTGGTATACCGCCATAGTGATTAGAAGAAAGTTCGGAACAAAAAATGTATGGCGCACTTTTTGATTGGTCCAGCGGATGCTGAGCTACACTCAAAAAGATTTTCGAAAAATTTTCGAAAAATTAAATTTGCGAGATAACTGTTCCGGAATACCGCCAGTAAAATAGGGAAAAAGTTTTGAACAAAAAATGTATGGCGCAATTTCTGATTGGTCTAGCGGATGCTGAACTACACTCAAAAGGATTTTGGAAAAATTTTCAAAAAATTAAATTTATGAGTTAATCGTTCGGGAATACCGCCATAGTGATTAGAAGAAACTTCTGAACAAAAAATGTCTGGCGCACTTTTTGATTGGTCCAGCGGATGCTGAGCTACATTTAAAAATAATTTGAAAAAATTTTCGAAAAATTAAATTTGCGAGATATCTGCTCCGGAATACCGCCAATAAAATAGGGAAAAAGTTTCGAGCAAAAAATGTATGGCGCACTTTTTGATTGGTCCAGCGGATGCTGAGCTACACTCAAAAGGATTTTGGAAAAATTTTCAAAAAAATTAAATTTATGAGTTAATCGTTCGGGAATACCGCCATACTGATTAGAAGAAAGTTCTGAACAAAAAATGTATGGCGGACTTTTTGATTGCTCCAGCGGATGCTGAGGTACACTCAAAAAGATTTTGGAAAAATATTCGAAAAATTAAATTTGCGAGATAACTGTTCCAGAATACCGCCAATAAAATAGGGAAAAAGTTCTGAACAAAAAATGTATGGCACACATTTTGATTGGTCCAGCGAATGCTGAGCTACACTCAAAAATATTTTGGAAAAATTTTCGAAAATTTAAATTTTCGAGATAATCGTTGGGAAATACCGCCAAAAAAATAGTCAAAAAGTTTCGAACAAAAAATGTATGGCTCACTTTTTGTTTAGTCCAGTGGATGCTGAGCTACACTCAAAAAGATTTTGGAAAAATTTCGAAAATTTAAATTTGCGTCATAATCGTTCGGAAATACTGCCAAAAAAATATTTAAAAAGTTTCGAACGAAAAATGTATGGCGCACTTTTTGATTGGTCCAGCGGATGCTGAGCTACACTAACGAAAACTGGGGATTTTTTTTTGAAAAAAAAAATTTGCTAGATAATGACTTGGAAATAATGCCAAAAATTGAGCAAAATGTCTCGAACAAAAAATGTATGGCGCACTTTTTGATTTGTCCAGCGGATGCTAAGCTTCACTCAAAGTAATGTTGGAAAAATTTTCGAAAAAGTAATTCGCCAAATAATTATTCGGGAATACCGTTAAAGTAGTTAGATTGTAGACAAAAATTTTTTTTTATTTTAGAGTGAATTGTATACTACCAAAACACATTTTTCCATACTATGTTACGTGGGAGGTTCCTACATACCCTTAAATCAATATTTTTGATTAAAATATTAATTTTATGGTAAGGAAAAAAAGAGTGCAGCCACCTAACTTCTAAAAAGCGCGGTTCTATTGATTTTGTCGACAAATGTTAATAATAAATTGTAATAGATTGAAATTAATAAAAACATTAAATTTTTATAATTATTTAACAATATTCATCATAAAAACATCAATCTTATTGTTTTAATCATTTAACTACATATTTCATCATTTTTTATATATTTAAGACAAAATTTCAATCTCAACCTCGTGTTCCACGAATGCTCCGCCAATTTCGTGGAGCATTCGCAACATGCAATCCGCCAGGGTACGTGTTCTTTAAAATGTAGTTAAACAAGAAATGAAAAGAATTGTTAGGGCAAATTAAACGGTTTTCTATAATTTGACTTTTTTCCGAGCACTACGTATTGCGCGCAAGCACTGCCGCGCGATAGCTACGCACATTCAACGGCGTCGACCCTGTAGTATTTAATTTTTTTCTGGTATCAGTTAGGTTTTTTATAATATAATAGACTATTTTATAATAATATATTTTAACCTTCGCCGGACGGAATACCCACCCAGGATGGGTCAGATTGAACTGAAATTGTCATATCTTCTAATGTTTTGCTTAAAATGAATAGCCATTTTAAGTCACTAAACAAAATCTAAAAAAACTTTTAATAAATATATGTAAAAACAATTTAAAAAAAAATTTCATCTTAATTATTTATAACTTTTATCAATGTATATACGTACATAACCTGGATAATTGAAATATTTTTTTAAATCTATTTTACAAAAAGACTTGAAATCATCAAGTGTTTTATGTTGTCAAATAATGGATATAAAAATATAATAAGGCATTTATATTTGCTTAAACAATTTATTGTTGTTATTTTTTAACTTTTTTTCTTTTGCACCTAAAAAAATGCAGTTGTTTTCTACTTTTGCAATTTATCAAGATGAATATAATAAAACATAGATTTGGAGTAAAATTATTAATTCAACAATTGTTTAAACAATTTATAAAATTTTGCTACTGTCTATGTACATTTTAGAAAGTTATAAATTATTAGTAATAAATTGATTGAACAAATAAAAAATCAACAAAACATTAATAGAATATATTATTTGGTAACATATAACAATTTCAAAAAAAACTGGATGATTCTAAGATTTTATTTCAAAATACAAAGAAGAAAACATTTGATCCTCCCTGGGTGGTTTCCCGTCAACAGAGGATATAAAAAGGTTAATATATTTTATTATAAAATATTCTATTATATTATAAAAAGTTTTATATTATAAAAAGCTTAACTGATACCAGAGAAAAATTAAATACTACAGGGTCGGCGCCGTTGAACGTGCGTGGCTCTCGCGCGGCAGTGCTTGCGCGCAATACGTAGTGTTCGGAAAAAAGTCAAATTATAGAAAACCGTTTCATTTGCCCTAAAATATCTTTTCATTTCCTGTTTAACTATATTTTAAAGAACACGTAACAAACAAATTTCAAAATACTATGTGAACATATTACCAGATACTAGTACTTGAAAATACAAAGATTTATTTTAAATTTTGCAACTTTTTAAAAAAAGGGGGTCCACTTCAGTAATTTTTACTCACATATGAGATATACCCTATCAGATACTGCGGATAAACAACACGGGTTACCCACGGCGTGAAAATTTGGATATCCCATCTTTTCGTAGCATATCCCTGGGATATACTTTTGTTGTGTGGGTAAATTATTTCACTAATGCTTAAATAGTAGTTTTCATTTGAGATATAGAAAAAGAAGATTATTTTTATTTTTTATACTAAATTGAAGAATAAAACAAACCTTGAAGCTGATCCGCTTACGGGACTATTGAGACCGGCGTACGTGGTCATAAACTGCAACCGATTATAGGTGTTCCTAATTTCTTTCCCGAGATGCTCTTGTGTCGACTTGATGTTGGTGTGTTACCAGTTGTTTTTACTGTTCTTGAAACGCGACTTGGAATTGAAAAATAGTCTAAAAAAAATTTTTTATCATCTTTTAGGTCTTTTCATTTCAATTTTTATTTACATTTTTTAATGAAAAATCCTAAATATATTTTGAATATATATATTATTTTCAATTTTATTTTTTATGATCATTTATCACCTTTTCTTTCATTTTCATATTTTGCATTTAAGGCGGTTCAACCCTTTGGTATAACCTCAAACTAAAAATTAATTTTATCATAAAATAAATTATAACTAAATTTAATTTTACTAAATTTTTAAAAATCAAAATGTATAACTTGAATAAGTAATTATTTTAGACCAAAATTTGTTGCCTGTCTACGAAAAATTGAATTTTATTGGAATTTTTTTATCTACTTGTATCGAAGTGTCAATTTTTTTCCAAAATTTTAGTAGTATTTTGTGCAAGAATTTGCAATAAAATTGTGTAAGAAAAATTAAATTTTTAAGAATTTTTTTTATTCACACACGACCGTTGGAAATTGTCAGTACGATTAAGGTTCGAAGAGTGGATATTCGGCGCTGACTTTACAGCAAGATATTTCAAGTTATAAAAAAGTTAGAGACTTCTAACTTAGATGGTTTGGAAAGCTGATAAAAATCTGCTTCTGAATGTATATCAAAAAAATATTTTTCTTTTTTTTGCATTTATAACAACGAAAAGATTTCATGCAAAAATTATGCAATTTTTGTACTGTGGTATTAACAATTTTAATTTCCGGCATAATCTAGAATAATGTATGGAAAAACTTGAGAATTGTACAACATAATCTTTAAGATCTCAGCTTTAATTTGCATTTTTAAAATTTAAAAAATGTTTTCTGGTTCCTGAAATATGTAAAAAAATGTTCGAGCATGTTTTTCTACAAGCCAGCACCGAGGCGCCAAAAAGTGATGATCGTCGGCTGATTTATATAAAAACATTCTCAGACCTTTTTTAACATATTTCAGGAACCACAAAATATTTTTTAAGTTTCAAAAATGCAAATTAAAGCTAAGATCTTAAATATTATGTTGCACAATTGTCAAATTTTTCCATACATTATTCTAGATTATGCCGAAAGTAGAAATACCACCAGAGAACCAGTAAAAAATACACTTTTGGTTTTGACAAAGATTTTTCCTCAAAAACTTGAAAATAATATTCCTACTTTCTTTCCCGCTTAGAACTTACTTGTACACAATTTTTGTATCCCTTTCAGAGGATAAAAAAACGGTAGAAATACCACCAGAGAACCAGTGAAAAATAAACTTTTGGTTTTGACAAATATTTTTCCTTGATAATTACGAAAAAATATTCCTACTTTCTTTCCCGCTCAAAACTAACTTGTACACAATTTTTGTATCACTTTCTGAGGTGAAAACACGGTAGAAATACCACCAGAGAACCAGTGAAAAATACACTTTTGGTTTTGACAAATATTTTTTCTTGATAACTACGAAAAAATATTCCTACTTTCTTTCCCGCTCAAAACTAACTTGTACACAATTTTTGTATCACTTTCTGAGGTGAAAACACGGTAGAAATACCACCAGAGAACCAGTGAAAAATACACTTTTGCTTTTGACAAATATTTTTCCTTGATAACTACGAAAAAAAATTCCTATTTTCTTTCCCGCATAGAACTAACTTGTACACAATTTTTATATCCCTTTTTGAGATGAAAACACGGTAGAAATACCACCAGAGAACCAGTGAAAAATACACTTTTGGTTTTGACCAAGATTTTTCCTCGAAAACTTGAAAATAATATTCCTACTTTCTTTCCCGCTTAGAACTAATTTGTACACAATTTTTGTATCCGTTTCAGACGTGAAAACACGGTAGAAATACCACCAGAGAACCAGTGAAAAATACACTTTTGGTTTTGACAAATATTTTTCCTTGATAACTACGAAAAAAAATTCCTACTTTCTTTCCCGCTTAGAACTAATTTGTACACAATTTTTGTATCCGTTTCTGAGGTGAAAACACGGTAGATATACCACCAGAGAACCAGTGAAAAATACACTTTTGGTTTTAAAAAAGATTTTTCCTTGATAACTACGAAAAAAAATTCCTACTTTCTTTCCCGCATAGAACTAACTTGTACACAATTTTTGTATCCCTTTCTGAGGTGAAAACACGGTAGAAATACCACCAGAGAACCAGTGAAAAATACACTTTTGGTTTTGCCAAAAATTTTTTCTTGATAACTACGAAAAAAAATTCCTATTTTCTTTCCCGCATAGAACTATCTTGTACACAATTTTTGTATCCCTTTCGGAGATGAAAACACGGTAGAAATACCACCGGAGAACGAGTAAAAAATACACTTTTGGTTTTGACAAAAATTTTTCTTGATAACTACGAAAAAAAATTCCTACTTTCTTTCCCGCTTAAAACTAACTTGTACACAATTTTTGTATCCGTTTCTAAGGTGAAAACACGGTAGAAATACCACCAGAGAACGAGTGAAAAATACACTTTTGGTTTTGACAAAGATTTTTCCTTGATAACTACGAAAAAAAATTCCTACTTTCTTTCCCGCTTAGAACTAATTTGTACACAATTTTTGTATCCGTTTCTGACGTGAAAACACGGTAGAAATACCACCAGAGAACCAGTGAAAAATACACTATTGGTTTTGACAAATATTTTTCCTTGATAACTACGAAAAAAAATTTCTACTTTCTTTCCCGCTTAGAACTAATTTGTACACAATTTTTGTATCCGTTTCTGAAGTGAAAACACGGTAGAAATACCACCAGAGAACCAGTGAAAAATACACTTTTGGTTTTGACCAAGATTTTTCCTCGAAAACTTGAAAATAATATTCCTACTTTCTTTCCCGCTTAGAACTAATTTGTACACAATTTTTGTATCCGTTTCAGACGTGAAAACACGGTAGAAATACCACCAGAGAACCAGTGAAAAATACACTTTTGGTTTTGACAAATATTTTTTCTTGATAACTACGAAAAAATATTCCTACTTTCTTTCCCGCTCAAAACTAACTTGTACACAATTTTTGTATCACTTTCTGAGGTGAAAACACGGTAGAAATACCACCAGAGAACCAGTGAAAAATACACTTTTGCTTTTGACAAATATTTTTCCTTGATAACTACGAAAAAAAATTCCTATTTTCTTTCCCGCATAGAACTAACTTGTACACAATTTTTATATCCCTTTTTGAGATGAAAACACGGTAGAAATACCACCAGAGAACCAGTGAAAAATACACTTTTGGTTTTGACCAAGATTTTTCCTCGAAAACTTGAAAATAATATTCCTACTTTCTTTCCCGCTTAGAACTAATTTGTACACAATTTTTGTATCCGTTTCAGACGTGAAAACACGGTAGAAATACCACCAGAGAACCAGTGAAAAATACACTTTTGGTTTTGACAAATATTTTTCCTCGAAAACTTGAAAATAATATTCCTACTTTCTTTCCCGCTTAGAACTAATTTGTACACAATTTTTGTATCCGTTTCTGACGTGAAAACACGGTAGAAATACCACCAGAGAACCAGTAAAAAATACACTTTTGGTTTTGACCAAGATTTTTCCTCGAAAACTTGAAAAAAAATTCCTACTTTCTTTCCCGCTTAGAACTAATTTGTACACAATTTTAGTATCCGTTGCTGAGGTGAAAACACGGTAGAAATACCACCAGAGAACCAGTGAAAAATACACTTTTGGTTTTGACAAAAATTTTTTCTTGATAACTACGAAAAAAAATTCCTATTTTCTTTCCCGCATAGAACTATCTTGTACACAATTTTTGTATCCCTTTCGGAGATGAAAACACGGTAGAAATACCACCAGAGAACCAGTAATAAATACACTTTTGGTTTTGACAAAGATTTTTCCTTGATAACTACGAAAAAAAATTCCTACTTTCTTTCCCGCTTAAAACTAACTTGTACACAATTTTTGTATCCGTTTCTAAGGTGAAAACACGGTAGAAATACCAGCAGAGAACCAGTGAAAAATACACTTTTGGTTTTGACAAAGATTTTTCCTTGATAACTACGAAAAAAAATTCCTACTTTCTTTCCCGCTTAGAACTAATTTGTACACAATTTTTGTATCCGTTTCTGAGGAGAAAACACAGTAGAAATACCACCAGAGAACCAGTGAAAAATACACTTTTGGTTTTGACAAAGATTTTTCCTTGATAACTACGAAAAAAAATTCCTACTTTCTTTCCCGCATAGAACTAACTTGTACACAATTTTTGTATCGCTTTCTGAAATAAAAACACGGTAGAAATACCACCAGAGAACCAGTGAAAAATACACTTTTGGTTTTGACCAAGATTTTTCATCGAAAACTTGAAAATAATATTCCTACTTTCTTTCCCGCTTAGAACTAATTTGTACACAATTTTTGTATCCGTTTCTGACGTGAAAACACGGTAGAAATACCACCAGAGAACCAGTGAAAAATACACTTTTGGTTTTGACAAATATTTTTCCTTGATAACTACGAAAAAAAATTCCTACTTTCTTTCCCGCATAGAACTAACTTGTACACAATTTTAGTATCCGTTGCTGAGGTGAAAACACGGTAGAAATACTACCAGAAAACCAGTGAAAAATACACTTTTGGTTTTGACCAAGATTTTTCCTTGATAACTACGAAAAAAAATTCCTACTTTCTTTCCCGCATAGAACTAACTTGTACACAATTTTAGTATCCGTTGCTGAGGTGAAAACACGGTAGAAATACCACCAGAGAACGAGTGAAAAATACACTTTTGGTTTTGACAAATATTTTTTCCCGATAACTACGAAAAAAAATTCCTACTTTCTTTCCCGCTTAGAACTAATTTGTACACAATTTTTTTATCCCTTTCTGAGGTGAAAACACGGTAGAAATACTACCAGAAAACGAGTGAAAAATACACTTTTGGTTTTGACCAAGATTTTTCCTCGAAAACTTGAAAAAAATTTCCTACTTTCTTTCCCGCTTAGAACTAATTTGTACACAATTTTAGTATCCGTTGCTGAGGTGAAAACACGGTAGAAATACTACCAGAGAACCACTGAAAAATACACTTTTGGTTTTGACAAATATTTTTTCTTGATAACTACGAAAAAAAATTCCTACTTTCTTTCCGGCATAGAACTAACTTGTACACAATTTTTGTATCCCTTTCTGAGGTGAAAACACGGTAGAAATACTACCAGAAAACGAGTGAAAAATACACTTTTGGTTTTGACCAAGATTTTTCCTCGAAAACTTAAAAAAAAATTCCTACTTTCTTTCCCGCTTAGAACTAATTTGTACACAATTTTTGTATCCGTTTCTGAGGAGAAAACACAGTAGAAATACCACCAGAGAACCAGTGAAAAATACACTTTTGGTTTTGACAAAGATTTTTCCTTGATAACTACGAAAAAAAATTCCTACTTTCTTTCCCGCATAGAACTAACTTGTACACAATTTTTGTATCGCTTTCTGAAATAAAAACACGGTAGAAATACAACCAGAGAACCAGTGAAAAATACACTTTTGGTTTTGACCAAGATTTTTCCTCGAAAACTTGAAAATAATATTCCTACTTTCTTTCCCGCATAGAACTAACTTGTACACAATTTTTGTATCCCATTCTGTGGTGAAAACACGGTAGAAATACCACCAGAGAACCAGTGAAAAATACACTTTTGGTTTTGACAAAGATTTTTCCTTGATAACTACGAAAAAAAATTCCTACTTTCTTTCCCGCTTAGAACTAATTTGTACACAATTTTTGTATCCGTTTCTGAGGAGAAAACACAGTAGAAATACCACCAGAGAACCAGTGAAAAATACACTTTTGGTTTTGACAAAGATTTTTCCTTGATAACTACGAAAAAAAATTCCTACTTTCTTTCCCGCATAGAACTAACTTGTACACAATTTTTGTATCGCTTTCTGAAATAAAAACACGGTAGAAATACCACCAGAGAACCAGTGAAAAATACACTTTTGGTTTTGACCAAGATTTTTCCTCGAAAACTTGAAAATAATATTCCTACTTTCTTTCCCGCATAGAACTAACTTGTACACAATTTTTGTATCCCATTCTGTGGTGAAAACACGGTAGAAATACCACCAGAGAACCAGTGAAAAATACACTTTTGGTTTTGACAAATATTTTTTCTTGATAACTACGAAAAAAAATTCCTACTATCTTTCCCGCTTAGAACTAAATTGTACACAATTTTTGTATCCGTTTCTGAGGTGAAAACTCGGTAGAAATACCACCAGAGAACCAGTGAAAAATACACTTTTGGTTTTGACAATGACTTTTCCTTGAAAATTACGAAAAAAAATTCCTACTTTCTTTCCCGCTTTGAACTAACTTGTACACAATTTTTGTATCCCTTTCTAAGGTGAAAACACGGTAGAAATACCAACAGAGAACCATTAAAAAAACACTTGGTTTTGACAAATATTTTTCCTTGATAACTACGAAAAAAAATTCCTACTTTCTTTCCCGCTTAGAACTAATTTGTAAACAATTTTTGTATCCGTTTCTGAGGTAAAAAAACACGGTAGAAAGACCACCAGAGAACCAGTGAAAAATACACTTTTGGTTTTGACCAAGATTTTTCCTCGAAAACTTGAAAATAATATTCCTACTTTCTTTCTCGCTTAGAACTAATTTTGTACACAATTTTTGTATCCCTTTCTGAGATGAATACACGGTAGAAATACCACCAGAGAACCAGTGAAAAATACACTTTTGGTTTTGACCAAGATTTTTCCTTGAAAACTTGAAAATAATATTCCTACTTTCTTTCTCGCTTAGAACTAATTTTGTACACAATTTTTGTATCCGTTTCTGAGGTGAAAACACGGTAGAAATACCACCAGAGAACCAGTGAAAAATACACTTTTGGTTTTGACAAATATTTTTTCTTGATAACTACGAAAAAAAATTCCTACTTTCTTTCCCGCATAGAACTAACTTGTACACAATTTTTGTATCCCTTTCTGAGATGAAAACACGGTAGAAATACTACCAGAGAACCAGTGAAAAATAGACTTTTGGTTTTGACCAAGATTTTTCCTCGAAAACTTGAAAATAATATTCCTACTTTCTTTCTCGCTTAGAACTAATTTGTACACAATTTTTGTATCCGTTTCTGACCTGAAAACACGGTAGAAATACCACCAGAGAACCAGTGAAAAATACACTTTTGGTTTTGACAAATATTTTTTCTTCATAACTACGAAAAAAAATTCCTACTTTCTTTCCCGCTTAGAACTAATTTGTACACAATTTTTGTATCCGTTTCTGAGGTGAAAACACGGTAGAAATACCACCAGAGAACCAGTGAAAAATACACTTTTGGTTTTGACCAAGATTTTTCCTCGAAAACTTAAAAAAAATATTCCTACTTTCTTTCCGGCTTAGAACTAATTTGTACACAATTTTTGTATCCGTTTCTGAGGTTAAAACACGGTAGAAATACCACCAGAGAACCAGTGAAAAATACACTTTTGGTTTTTACAAAGATTTTTCCTTGATAACTACGAAAAAAAATTCCTACTTTCTTTCCCGCATAGAACTAACTTGTACACAATTTTTGTATCCCTTTCTCAGGTGAAAACACGGTAGAAATACTACCAGAGAACCAGTGAAAAATAGACTTTTGGTTTTGACCAAGATTTTTCCTCGAAAACTTGAAAATAATATTCCTACTTTCTTTCTCGCTCAGAACTAATTTGTACACAATTTTTGCATCCGTTTCTGAGGTGAAAACACGGTAGAAATACCACCAGAGAACTAGTGAAAAATACACTTTTGGTTTTGACAAATATTTTTCCTTGATAACTACGAAAAAAAATTCATACTTTCTTTCCCGCTTAGAACTAATTTGTACACAATTTTTGTATCCGTTTCTGAGGTTAAAACACGGTAGAAATACCACCAGAGAACTAGTGAAAAATACACTTTTGGTTTTGACTAAGATTTTTCCTTGATAACTACGAAAAAAAATTCCCACTTTCTTTCCCGCTTAGAACTAATTTGTACACAATTTTTGTATCCCTTTCTGAGGTGAAAACACGGTAGAAATACCACCAGAGAACCAGTGAAAAATACACTTTTGGTTTTGACAAAGATTTTTCCTTGATAACTACGAAAAAAAATTCCTACTTTCTTTCCCGCTTAAAACTAACTTGTACACAATTTTTGTATCCCTTTCTGAGGTGAAAACACGGTAGAAATACCACCAGAGAACCAGTGAAAAATACACTTTTGGTTTTGACTAAGATTTTTCCTTGATAACTACGAAAAAAAATTCCTACTTTCTTTCCCGCATAGAACTAACTTGTACACAATTTTTGTATCCGTTTCTGAGGTGAAAACACGGTAGAAATACCACCAGAGAACGAGTGAAAAATACACTTTTGGTTTTGACAAATATTTTTCCTTGATAACTACGAAAAAAAATTTCTACTTTCTTTCCCGCTTAGAACTAATTTGTACACAATTTTTGTATCCGTTTCTGAGGTAAAAACACGGTAGAAATACCACCAGAGAACCAGTGAAAAATACACTTTTGGTTTTGACAAAGATTTTTCCTTGATAACTACGAAAAAAAATTCCTTCTTTCTTTCCCGCTTAGAACTAATTTGTACACAATTTTTGTATCCCTTTCGGAGATAAAAACACGGTAGAAATACCACCAGAGAACGAGTGAAAAATACACTTTTGGTTTTGACAAAGATTTTTCCTCGAAAGCTTGAAAATAATATTCCTACTTTCTTTCTCGCTTAAAACTAATTTGTACACAATTTTTGTATCCCTTTCTGAGATGAAAACACGGTAGAAATACCACCAGAGAACCAGTGAAAAATACACTTTTGGTTTTGACAAATATTTTTTCTTGATAACTACGAAAAAAAATTCCTACTTTCTTTCCCGCTTAGAACTAATTTGTACACAATTTTTGTATCCGTTTCTGAGGTGAAAACACGGTAGAAATACCACCAGAGAACTAGTAAAAAATACAGTTTTTGTTTTGACCAAGATTTTTCCTCGAAAACTTGAAAATAATATTCCTACTTTCTTTTTCGCTTTGAACTAATTTGTACAAAATTTTTGTGTCTGTTTCTGAGGTGAAAACACGGTAGAAATACCACCAGAGAACCAGTGAAAAATACACTTTTGGTTTTGACAAAGATTTTTCCTTGATAACTACGAAAAAAAATTCCTACTTTCTTTCCCGCATAGAACTAACTTGTACACAATTTTTGTATCGCTTTCTGAAATAAAAACACGGTAGAAATACCACCAGAGAACCATTGAAAAATACACTTTTGGTTTTGACCAAGATTTTTCCTCGAAAACTTGAAAATAATATTCCTACTTTCTTTCCCGCTTAGAACTAATTTGTACATAATTTTTGTATCCGTTTCTGACGTGAAAACACGGTAGAAATACCACCAGAGAACCAGTAAAAAATACACTTTTGGTTTTGACCAAGATTTTTCCTCGAAAACTTGAAAAAAAATTCCTACTTTCTTTCCCGCTTAGAACTAATTTGTACACAATTTTAGTATCCGTTGCTGAGGTGAAAACACGGTAGAAATACCACCAGAGAACCAGTGAAAAATACACTTTTGGTTTTGACAAATATTTTTCCTTGATAACTACGAAAAAAAATTCCTACTTTCTTTCCCGCATAGAACTAACTTGTACACAATTTTAGTATCCGTTGCTGAGGTGAAAACACGGTAGAAATACTACCAGAAAACCAGTGAAAAATACACTTTTGGTTTTGACCAAGATTTTTCCTCGAAAACTTGAAAATAATATTCCTACTTTCTTTCTCGCTCAGAACTAATTTGTACACAATTTTTGTATCCGTTTCTGAGGTGAAAACACGGTAGAAATACCACCAGAGAACTAGTGAAAAATACACTTTTGGTTTTGACAAATATTTTTCCTTGATAACTACGAAAAAAAATTCATACTTTCTTTCCCGCTTAGAACTAATTTGTACACAATTTTTGTATCCGTTTCTGAGGTTAAAACACGGTAGAAATACCACCAGAGAACTAGTGAAAAATACACTTTTGGTTTTGACTAAGATTTTTCCTTGATAACTACGAAAAAAAATTCCCACTTTCTTTCCCGCTTAGAACTAATTTGTACACAATTTTTGTATCCGTTTCTGAGGTGAAAACACGGTAGAAATACCACCAGAGAACCAGTGAAAAATACACTTTTGGTTTTGACCAAATTTTCCTCGAAAACTTAAAAAAAATATTCCTACTTTCTTTCCGGCTTAGAACTAATTTGTACACAATTTTTCTATCCGTTTCTGAGGTTAAAACACGGTAGAAATACCACCAGAGAACCAGTGAAAAATACACTTTTGGTTTTGACAAAGATTTTTCCTTGATAACTACGAAAAAAAATTCCTACTTTCTTTCCCGCTTAAAACTAACTTGTACACAATTTTTGTATCCCTTTCTGAGGTGAAAACACGGTGGAAATACCACCAGAGAACCAGTGAAAAATACAAAAATACACTTTTGGTTTTGACTAAGATTTTTCCTTGTTAACTACGAAAAAAAATTCCTACTTTCTTTCCCGCATAGAACTAACTTGTACACAATTTTTGTATCCGTTTCTGAGGTGAAAACACGGTAGAAATACCACCAGAGAACGAGTGAAAAATACACTTTTGGTTTTGACAAATATTTTTCCTTGATAACTACGAAAAAAAATTCCTATTTTCTTTCCCGCATAGAACTAACTTGTACACAATTTTTGTATCCCTTTCTGAGGTTATAACACGGTAGAAATACCACCAGAGAACTAGTGAAAAATAGACTTTTGGTTTTGACCAAGATTTTTCCTCGAAAATTTAAAAAAAATATTCCTACTTTCTTTCCGGCTTAGAACTAATTTGTACACAATTTTTGTATCCGTTTCTGAGGTGAAAATACGGTAGAAATACCACCAGAGAACGAGTGAAAAATACACTTTTGGTTTTGACAAATATTTTTCCTTGATAACTACGAAAAAAAATTCCTACTTTCTTTCCCGCTTAGAACTAATTTGTACACAATTTTTGTATCCGTTTCTGAGGTTAAAACTCGGTAGAAATACCACCAGAGAACTAGTGAAAAATACACTTTTGGTTTTGACTAAGATTTTTCCTTGATAACTACGAAAAAAAATTCCTACTTTCTTTCCCGCTTAGAACTAATTTGTACACAATTTTTGTATCCGTTTCTGAGATGAAAACACGGTAGAAATACCACCAGAGAACCAGTGAAAAATACACTTTTGGTTTTGACAAATATTTTTCCTTGATAACTACGAAAAAAAATTCCTATTTTCTTTCCCGCATAGAACTAACTTGTACACAATTTTTGTATCCCTTTTGGAGATGAAAACACGGTAGAAATACCACCAGAGAACGAGTAAAAAATACACTTTTAGTTTTGACAAAGATTTTTCCTTGATAACTACGAAAAAAAATTCCTACTTTCTTTCCCGCTTAGAACTAATTTGTACACAATTTTTGTATCCCTTTCTGAGATGAAAACACGGTAGAAATACCACCAGAGAACCAGTGAAAAATACACTTTTGGTTTTGACCAAGATTTCTCCTCGAAAACTTGAAAATAATATTCCTACTTTCTTTCTCGCTTAGAACTAATTTGTACACAATTTTTGTATCCGTTTCTGAGGTGAAAATACGGTAGAAATACCACCAGAGAACGAGTGAAAAATACACTTTTGGTTTTGACAAATATTTTTTCTTGATAACTACGAAAAAAAATTCCTATTTTCTTTCCGGCTTAGAACTAATTTGTACACAATTTTTGTATCCGTTTCTGAGGTGAAAACACGGTAGAAATACCACCAGAGAACCAGTGAAAAATACACTTTTGGTTTTGACAAATATTTTTTCTTGATAAGTACGAAAAAAAATTCCTACTTTCTTTCCCCCTTAAAACTAACTTGTACACAATTTTTGTATCCCTTTCTGAGGTGAAAACACCGTAGAAATACTACCAGAGAACCAGTGAAAAATACACTTTTGGTTTTGACCAAGATTTTTCCTCGAAAACTTAAAAAAAATATTCCTACTTTCTTTCCGGCTTAGAACTAATTTGTACACAATTTTTGTATCCGTTTCTGAGGTGAAAATACGGTAGAAATACCACCAGAGAACGAGTGAAAAATACACTTTTGGTTTTGACAAAGATTTTTCCTCGAAAACTTGAAAATAATATTCCTACTTTCTTTCTCGCTTAATACTAATTTGTACACAATTTTTGTATCCGTTTCTGAGGTGAAAACACGGTAGAAATACCACCAGAGAACCAGTGAAAAATACACTTTTGGTTTTGACAAATATTTTTCCTTGATAACTGCGAAAAAAAATTCCTACTTTCTTTCCCGCATAGAACTAACTTGTACACAATTTTTGTATCCTTTTCTGAGATGAAAACACGGTAGAAATACCACCAGAGAACCAGTGAAAAATACACTTTTGGTTTTGACAATGATTTTTCTTTGATAACTACGAAAAAAAATTCCTACTTTCTTTCCCGCTTAAAACTAATTTGTACACAATTTTTGTATCCGTTTCTGAGGTGAAAATACGGTAGAAATACCACCAGAGAACGAGTGAAAAATACACTTTTGGTTTTGACAAAGATTTTTCCTTGATAACTACGAAAAAAAATTCCTACTTTCTTTCCCGCTTAGAACTAATTTGTACACAATTTTTGTATCCCCTTCTGAGGTGAAAACACGGTAGAAATACCACCAGAGAACCAGTGAAAAACATATTTTTGGTGTTGACAAATATTTTTCCTTGATAACTACAAAAAAAAATTCCTACTTTCTTTCCCGCATAGAACTAACTTGTACACAATTTTTGTATCCCCTTCTGAGGTGAAAACACGGTAGAAATACCACCAGAGAACCAGTGAAAAATACACTTTTGGTTTTGACCAAGATTTTTCCTCGAAAACTTGAAAATAATATTCCTACTTTCTTTCTCGCTTAGAACTAATTTGTACACAATTATTGTATCCGTTTCTGAGGTGAAAACACGGTAGAAATACCACCAGAGAACCAGTGAAAAATACACTTTTGGTTTTGACAAATATTTTTCCTTGATAACTACGAAAAAAAATTCCTACTTTCTTTCCCGCTTAGAACTAATTTGTACACAATTTTTGTATCCGTTTCTGAGGTGAAAACACGGTAGAAATACCACCAGAGAACCAGTGAAAAATACACTTTTGGTTTTGACAAATATTTTTCCTTGATAACTACGAAAAAAAATTCCTACTTTCTTTCCCGCTTAGAACTAACTTGTACACAATTTTTGTATCCCTTTCTGAGGTGAAAACACGGTAGAAATACCACCAGAGAACCAGTGAAAAATACACTTTTGGTTTTGACAAATATTTTTTCTTGATAACTACGAAAAAAAATTCCTACTTTCTTTCCCGCTTAGAACTAATTTGTACACAATTTTTGTATCCGTTTCTGAGGTGAAAACACGGTAGAAATACCACCAGAGAACCAGTGAAAAATACACTTTTTGTTTTGACCAAGATTTTTCCTTGAAAACTTCGAAAAAATATTCCTACTTTCTTTCCCGCTTAGAACTAACTTGTACACAATTTTTGTATCCCTTTCTGAGGTGAAAACACGGTAGAAATACCACCAGAGAACCAGTGAAAAATAGACTTTTGGTTTTGACAAAGATTTTTCCTTGATAACTACGAAAAAAAATTCCTACTTTCTTTCCCGCTTAGAACTAATTTGTACACAATTTTTGTATCCGTTTCTGAGGTGAAAACACGGTAGAAATACCACCAGAGAACCAGTGAAAAATACACTTTTGGTTTTGACAAATATTTTTCCTTGATAACTACGAAAAAAAATTCCTACTTTCTTTCCCGCTTAGAACTAATTTGTACACAATTTTTGTATCCGTTTCTGAGGTGAAAACACGGTAGAAATACCACCAGAGAACCAGTGAAAAATACACTTTTGGTTTTGACAAATATTTTTCCTTGATAACTACGAAAAAAAATTCCTACTTTCTTTCCCGCTTAGAACTAATTTGTACACAATTTTTGTATCCCTTTCTGAGGTGAAAACACGGTAGAAATACCACCAGAGAACCAGTGAAAAATACACTTTTGGTTTTGACAAAGATTTTTCCTTGAAAACTTCGAAAAAAATATGCCTACTTTCTTTCCCGCTTAGAACTAATTTGTACACAATTTTTGTATCCGTTTCTGAGGTGAAAACACGGTAGAAATACCACCAGAGAACCAGTGAAAAATACACTTTTGGTTTTGACAAATATTTTTCCTTGATAACTACGAAAAAAAATTCCTACTTTCTTTCCCGCTTAGAACTAATTTGTACACAATTTTTGTATCCCTTTCTGAGATGAAAACACGGTAGAAATACCACCAGAGAACCAGTGAAAAATACACTTTTGGTTTTGACCAAGATTTTTCCTTGATAACTACGAAAAAAAATTCCTACTTTCTTTCCCGCTTAGAACTAATTTGTACACAATTTTTGTATCCGTTTCTGAGGTGAAAACACGGTAGAAATACCACCAGAGAACCAGTGAAAAATACACTTTTGGTTTTGACAAATATTTTTCCTTGATAACTACGAAAAAAAATTCCTACTTTCTTTCCCGCTTAGAACTAATTTGTACACAATTTTTGTATCCGTTTCTGAGGTGAAAACACGGTAGAAATACCACCAGAGAACCAGTGAAAAATACACTTTTGGTTTTGACAAATATTTTTCCTTGATAACTACGAAAAAAAATTCCTACTTTCTTTCCCGCTTAGAACTAATTTGTACACAATTTTTGTATCCCTTTCTGAGGTGAAAACACGGTAGAAATACCACCAGAGAACCAGTGAAAAATACACTTTTGGTTTTGACAAATATTTTTCCTTGATAACTTAGAAAAAAAAATCCTACTTTCTTTCCCGCTTAGAACTAATTTGTACACAATTTTTGTATCCGTTTCTGAGGTGAAAACACGGTAGAAATACCACCAGAGAACCAGTGAAAAATACACTTTTGGTTTTGACAAATATTTTTCCTTGATAACTACGAAAAAAAATTCCTACTTTCTTTCCCGCTTAGAACTAACTTGTACACAATTTTTGTATCCCTTTCTGAGGTGAAAACACGGTAGAAATACCACCAGAGAACCAGTGAAAAATACACTTTTGGTTTTGACCAAGATTTTTCCTCGAAAACTTGAAAATAATATTCCTACTTTCTTTCCCGCTTAGAACTAATTTGTACACAATTTTTGTATCCGTTTCTGAGGTGAAAACACGGTAGAAATACCACCAGAGAACCAGTGAAAAATACACTTTTGGTTTTGACAAATATTTTTCCTTGATAACTACGAAAAAAAATTCCTACTTTCTTTCCCGCTTAGAACTAATTTGTACACAATTTTTGTATCCGTTTCTGAGGTGAAAACACGGTAGAAATACCACCAGAGAACCAGTGAAAAATACACTTTTGGTTTTGACAAATATTTTTCCTTGATAACTACGAAAAAAAATTCCTACTTTCTTTCCCGCTTAGAACTAATTTGTACACAATTTTTGTATCCCTTTCTGAGGTGAAAACACGGTAGAAATACTACCAGAGAACCAGTGAAAAATACACTTTTGGTTTTGACCAAGATTTTTCCTGAAAACTTGAAAATAATATTCCTACTTTCTTTCCCGCTTAGAACTAATTTGTACACAATTTTTGTATCCGTTTCTGAGGTGAAAACACGGTAGAAATACCACCAGAGAACCAGTGAAAAATACACTTTTGGTTATGACAAATATTTTTTCTTGATAACTACGAAAAAAAATTCCTACTTTCTTTCCCGCTTAGAACTAATTTGTACACAATTTTTGTATCCGTTTCTGAGGTGAAAACACGGTAGAAATACCACCAGAGAACCAGTGAAAAATACACTTTTGGTTTTGACAAATATTTTTTCTTGATAACTACGAAAAAAAATTCCTACTTTCTTTCCCGCTTAAAACTAACTTGTACACAATTTTTGTATCCCTTTCTGAGATGAAAACACGGTAGAAATACCACCAGAGAACCAGTGAAAAATACACTTTTGGTTTTGACCAAGATTTTTCCTCGAAAACTTGAAAATAATATTCCTACTTTCTTTCCCGCTTAGAACTAATTTGTACACAATTTTTGTATCCGTTTCTGAGGTGAAAACACGGTAGAAATACCACCAGAGAACCAGTGAAAAATACACTTTTGGTTTTGACAAATATTTTTCCTTGATAACTACGAAAAAAAATTCCTACTTTCTTTCCCGCTTAGAACTAATTTGTACACAATTTTTGTATCCGTTTCTGAGGTGAAAACACGGTAGAAATACCACCAGAGAACCAGTGAAAAATACACTTTTGGTTTTGACAAATATTTTTCCTTGATAACTACGAAAAAAAATTCCTACTTTCTTTCCCCCTTAGAACTAACTTGTACACAATTTTTGTATCCCTTTCTGAGGTGAAAACACGGTAGAACTACTACCAGAGAACCAGTGAAAAATACACTTTTGGTTTTGACTAAGATTTTTCCTCGAAAACTTAAAAAAAATATTCCTACTTTCTTTCCCGCTTAGAACTAATTTGTACACAATTTTTGTATCCGTTTCTGAGGTGAAAACACGGTAGAAATACCACCAGAGAACCAGTGAAAAATACACTTTTGGTTTTGACAAATATTTTTTCTTGATAACTACGAAAAAAAATTCCTACTTTCTTTCCCGCTTAGAACTAATTTGTACACAATTTTTGTATCCGTTTCTGAGGTGAAAACACGGTAGAAATACCACCAGAGAACCAGTGAAAAATACACTTTTGGTTTTGACAAATATTTTTCCTTGATAACTACGAAAAAAAATTCCTACTTTCTTTCCCGCTTAGAACTAATTTGTACACAATTTTTGTATCCGTTTCTGAGGTGAAAACACGGTAGAAATACCACCAGAGAACTAGTGAAAAATACACTTTTGGTTTTGACTAAGATTTTTCCTTGATAACTACGAAAAAAAATTCCTACTTTCTTTCCCGCATAGAACTAACTTGTACACAATTTTTGTATCCGTTTCTGAGGTGAAAACACGGTAGAAATACCACCAGAGAACGAGTGAAAAATACACTTTTGGTTTTGACAAAGATTTTTCCTTGATAACTACGAAAAAAAATTCCTACTTTCTTTCCGCTTAGAACTAATTTGTACACAATTTTTGTATCCGTTTCTGAGGTGAAAACACGGTAGAAATACCACCAGAGAACCAGTGAAAAATACACTTTTGGTTTTGACAAATATTTTTCCTTGATAACTACGAAAAAAAATTCCTACTTTCTTTCCCGCTTAAAACTAACTTGTACACAATTTTTGTATCCCTTTCTAAGATGAAAACACGGTAGAAATACCACCAGAGAACCAGTGAAAAATACACTTTTGGTTTTGACAAAGATTTTTCCTTGATAACTACGAAAAAAAATTTCTACTTTCTTTCCCGCTTAGAACTAATTTGTACACAATTTTTGTATCCGTTTCTGAGGTGAAAACACGGTAGAAATACCACCAGAGAACCAGTGAAAAATACACTTTTGGTTTTGACAAAGATTTTTCCTTGATAACTACGAAAAAAAATTCCTACTTTCTTTCCCGCTTAGAACTAATTTGTACACAATTTTTGTATCCGTTTCTGAGGTGAAAACACGGTAGAAATACCACCAGAGAACCAGTGAAAAATACACTTTTGGTTTTGACAAAGATTTTTCCTTGATAACTACGAAAAAAAATTCCTACTTTCTTTCCCGCTTAGAACTAATTTGTACACAATTTTTGTATCCGTTTCTGAGGTGAAAACACGGTAGAAATACCACCAGAGAACCAGTGAAAAATACACTTTTGGTTTTGACAAATATTTTTCCTTGATAACTACGAAAAAAAATTCCTACTTTCTTTCCCGCTTAGAACTAACTTGTACACAATTTTTGTATCCCTTTCTGAGGTGAAAACACGGTAGAAATACCACCAGAGAACCAGTGAAAAATACACTTTTGGTTTTGACAAAGATTTTTCCTTGATAACTACGAAAAAAAATTCCTACTTTCTTTCCCGCTTAGAACTAATTTGTACACAATTTTTGTATCCGTTTCTGAGGTGAAAACACGGTAGAAATACCACCAGAGAACCAGTGAAAAATACACTTTTGGTTTTGACAAATATTTTTCCTTGATAACTACGAAAAAAAATTCCTACTTTCTTTCCCGCTTAGAACTAATTTGTACACAATTTTTGTATCCGTTTCTGAGTTGAAAACACGGTAGAAATACCACCAGAGAACCAGTGAAAAATACACTTTTGGTTTTGACAAATATTTTTCCTTGATAACTACGAAAAAAAATTCCTACTTTCTTTCCCGCTTAGAACTAATTTGTACACAATTTTTGTATCCGTTTCTGAGGTGAAAACACGGTAGAAATACCACCAGAGAACCAGTGAAAAATACACTTTTGGTTTTGACAAATATTTTTCCTTGATAACTACGAAAAAAAATTCCTACTTTCTTTCCCGCTTAAAACTAACTTGTACACAATTTTTGTATCCCTTTCTGAGGTGAAAACACGGTAGAAATACCACCAGAGAACCAGTGAAAAATACATTTTTGGTTTTGACAAAGATTTTTCCTTGAAAACTTAAAAAAAATATTCCTACTTTCTTTCCGCTTAGAACTAATTTGTACACAATTTTTGTATCCGTTTCTGAGGTGAAAACACGGTAGAAATACCACCAGAGAACCAGTGAAAAATACACTTTTGGTTTTGACAAATATTTTTCCTTGATAACTACGAAAAAAAATTCCTACTTTCTTTCCCGCTTAGAACTAATTTGTACACAATTTTTGTATCCCTTTCTGAGGTGAAAACACCGTAGAAATACTACCAGAGAACCAGTGAAAAATACACTTTTGGTTTTGACCAAGATTTTTCCTCGAAAACTTGAAAATAATATTCCTACTTTCTTTCCCGCTTAGAACTAATTTGTACACAATTTTTGTATCCCTTTCTGAGGTGAAAACACGGTAGAAATACCACCAGAGAACCAGTGAAAAATACACTTTTGGTTTTGACCAAGATTTTTCCTCGAAAACTTGAAAAAATATTCCTACTTTCTTTCCCGCTTAGAACTAATTTGTACACAATTTTTGTATCCGTTTCTGAGGTGAAAACACGGTAGAAATACCACCAGAGAACCAGTGAAAAATACACTTTTGGTTTTGACAAATATTTTTCCTTGATAACTACGAAAAAAAATTCCTACTTTCTTTCCCGCTTAGAACTAATTTGTACACAATTTTTGTATCCGTTTCTGAGGTGAAAACACGGTAGAAATACCACCAGAGAACCAGTGAAAAATACACTTTTGGTTTTGACAAATATTTTTCCTTGATAACTACGAAAAAAAATTCCTACTTTCTTTCCCGCTTAGAACTAACTTGTACACAATTTTTGTATCCCTTTCTGAGGTGAAAACACGGTAGAAATACTACCAGAGAACCAGTGAAAAATACACTTTTGGTTTTGACCAAGATTTTTCCTCGAAAACTTGAAAATAATATTCCTACTTTCTTTCTCGCTTAGAACTAATTTGTACACAATTTTTGTATCCGTTTCTGAGGTGAAAATACGGTAGAAATACCACCAGAGAACGAGTGAAAAATACACTTTTGGTTTTGACAAATATTTTTTCTTGATAACTACGAAAAAAAATTCCTATTTTCTTTCCCGCTTAGAACTAATTTGTACACAATTTTTGTATCCGTTTCTGAGGTGAAAACACGGTAGAAATACCACCAGAGAACCAGTGAAAAATACACTTTTGGTTTTGACAAATATTTTTTCTTGATAACTACGAAAAAAAATTCCTATTTTCTTTCCCGCATAGAACTAACTTGTACACAATTTTTGTATCCCTTTCGGAGATGAAAACACGCTAGAAATACCACCAGAGAACGAGTGAAAAATACACTTTTGGTTTTGACCAAGATTTTTCCTCGAAAACTTGAAAATAATATTCCTACTTTCTTTCTCGCTTAGAACTAATTTGTACACAATTTTTGTATCCGTTTCTGACGTGAAAACACGGTAGAAATACCACCAGAGAACCAGTGAAAAATACACTATTGGTTTTGACAAATATTTTTCCTTGATAACTACGAAAAAAAAATCCTGCTTTCTTTCCCGCTTAGAACTAATTTGTACACAATTTTTGTATCCGTTTCTGAGGTGAAAACACGGTAGAAATACCACCAGAGAACCAGTGAAAAATACACTTTTGGTTTTGACAAATATTTTTCCTTGATAACTACGAAAAAAAATTCCTACTTTCTTTCCCGCATAGAACTAACTTGTACACAATTTTTGTATCCCTTTCTGAGGTGAAAAAACGGTAGAAATACTACCAGAGAACCAGTGAAAAATAGACTTTTGGTTTTGACTAAGATTTTTCCTCGAAAACTTAAAAAAAATATTCCTACTTTCTTTCTCGCTTAGAACTAATTTGTACACAATTTTTGTATCCGTTTCTGAGGTGAAAATACGGTAGAAATACCACCAGAGAACGAGTGAAAAATACACTTTTGGTTTTGACAAATATTTTTTCTTGATCACTACGAAAAAAAATTCCTATTTTCTTTCCCGCTTAGAACTAATTTGTACACAATTTTTGTATCTGTTTCTGAGGTGAAAACACGGTAGAAATACCACCAGAGAACCAGTCAAAAATACACTTGTGGTTTTGACAAATATTTTTCCTTGATAACTACGAAAAAAAATTCATACTTTCTTTACCGCTTAGAACTAATTTGTACACAATTTTTGTATCCGTTTCTGAGGTTAAAACACGGTAGAAATACCACCAGAGAACTAGTGAAAAATACACTTTTGGTTTTGACTAAGATTTTTCCTTGATAACTACGAAAAAAAATTCCTACTTTCTTTCCCGCATAGAACTAACTTGTACACAATTTTTGTATCCGTTTCTGAGGTGAAAACACGGTAGAAATACCACCAGAGAACGAGTGAAAAATACACTTTTGGTTTTGACAAAGATTTTTCCTTGATAACTACGAAAAAAAATTCCTACTTTCTTTCCGGCTTAGAACTAATTTGTACACAATTTTTGTATCCGTTTCTGAGGTGAAAACACGGTAGAAATACCACCAGAGAACCAGTGAAAAATACACTTTTGGTTTTGACAAATATTTTTCCTTGATAACTACGAAAACAAATTCCTACTTTCTTTCCCGCATAGAACTAACTTGTACACAATTTTTGTATCCCTTTCTGGGCTGAAAACACGGTAGAAATACTACCAGAGAACCAGTGAAAAATACACTTTTGGTTTTGACAAAGATTTTTCCTTGATAACTACGAAAAAAAATTTCTACTTTCTTTCCCGCTTAGAACTAATTTGTACACAATTTTTGTATCCGTTTCTGAGGTGAAAACACGGTAGAAATACCACCAGAGAACCAGTGAAAAATACACTTTTGGTTTTGACAAAGATTTTTCCTTGATAACTACGAAAAAAAATTCCTACTTTCTTTCCCGCTTAGAACTAATTTGTACACAATTTTTGTATCCGTTTCTGAGGTGAAAACACGGTAGAAATACCACCAGAGAACCAGTGAAAAATACACTTTTGGTTTTGACAAAGATTTTTCCTTGATAACTACGAAAAAAAATTCCTACTTTCTTTCCTGCTTAGAACTAATTTGTACACAATTTTTGTATCCCTTTCTGAGGTAAAAAGACGGTAGAAATACCACCAGAGAACCAGTGAAAAATACACTTTTGGTTTTGACCAAGATTTTTCCTCGAAAACTTAAAAAAAATATTCCTACTTTCTTTCCGGCTTAGAACTAATTTGTACACAATTTTTGTATCCGTTTCTGAGGTAAAAATACGGTAGAAATACCACCAGAGAACGAGTAAAAAATACACTTTTGGTTTTGACAAAGATTTTTCCTTGATAACTACGAAAAAAAATTCCTACTTTCTTTCCCGCTTAGAACTAATTTGTACACAATTTTTGTATCCGTTTCTGAGGTGAAAACACGGTAGAAATACTACCAGAGAACCAGTGAAAAATACACTTTTGGTTTTGACAAATATTTTTCCTTGATAACTACGAAAAAAAATTCCTACTTTCTTTCCCGCTTAAAACTAATTTGTACACAATTTTTGTATCCGTTTCTGAGGTGAAAACACGGTAGAAATACCACCAGAGAACCAGTGAAAAATACACTTTTGGTTTTGACAAATATTTTTCCATGATAACTACGAAAAAAAATTCCTACTTTCTTTCCCGCATAGAACTAACTTGTACACAATTTTTGTATCCCTTTCTGAGGTGAAAACACGGTAGAACTACTACCAGAGAACCAGTGAAAAATACACTTTTGGTTTTGACAAAGATTTTTCCTTGATAACTACGAAAAAAAATTCCTACTTTCTTTCCCGCTTAGAACTAATTTGTACACAATTTTTGTATCCCTTTCTGAGGTGAAAACACGGTAGAAATACCACCAGAGAACCAGTGAAAAATACACTTTTGGTTTTGACAAATATTTTTCCTTGATAACTACGAAAAAAAATTCCTACTTTCTTTCCCGCTTAGAACTAATTTGTACACAATTTTTGTATCCCTTTCGGAGATGAAAACACGGTAGAAATACCACCAGAGAACCAGTGAAAAATACACTTTTGGTTTTGACCAAGATTTTTCCTCGAAAACTTGAAAATAATATTCCTACTTTCTTTCCCGCTTAGAACTAATTTGTACACAATTTTTGTATCCGTTTCTGAGGTGAAAAGACGGTAGAAATACCACCAGGGAACCAGTGAAAAATAAACTTTTGGTTTTGACAAATATTTTTCCTTGATAACTACGAAAAAAAATTCCTACTTTCTTTCGCGCTTAGAACTAATTTGTACACAATTTTTGTATCCGTTTCTGAGGTGAAAACACGGTAGAAATACCACCAGAGAACCAGTGAAAAATACACTTTTGGTTTTGACAAATATTTTTCCTTGATAACTACGAAAAAAAATTCCTACTTTCTTTCCCGCATAGAACTAACTTGTACACAATTTTTGTATCCCTTTCTGAGGTGAAAACACGGTAGAAATACTACCAGAGAACCAGTGAAAAATAGACTTTTGGTTTTGACCAAGATTTTTCCTCGAAAACTTGAAAATAATATTCCTACTTTCTTTCTCGCTCAGAACTAATTTGTACACAATTTTTGTATCCGTTTCTGAGGTGAAAATACGGTAGAAATACCACCAGAGAACGAGTGAAAAATAGACTTTTGGTTTTGACCAAGATTTTACCTCGAAAACTTGAAAATAATATTCCTACTTTCTTTCTCGCTTAGAACTAATTTGTACACAATTTTTGTATCCGTTTCTGACGTGAAAACACGGTAGAAATACCACCAGAGAACCAGTGAAAAATACACTATTGGTTTTGACAAATATTTTTCCTTGATAACTACGAAAAAAAAATCCTGCTTTCTTTCCCGCTTAGAACTAATTTGTACACAATTTTTGTATCCGTTTCTGAGGTGAAAACACGGTAGAAATACCACCAGAGAACCAGTGAAAAATACACTTTTGGTTTTGACAAATATTTTTCCTTGATGACTACGAAAAAAAATTCCTACTTTCTTTCCCGCATAGAACTAACTTGTACACAATTTTTGTATCCCTTTCGGAGATGAAAACACGCTAGAAATACCACCAGAGAACGAGTGAAAAATACACTTTTGGTTTTGACCAAGATTTTTCCTCGAAAACTTGAAAATAATATTCCTACTTTCTTTCTCGCTTAGAACTAATTTGTACACAATTTTTGTATCCGTTTCTGAGGTGAAAACACGGTAGAAATACCACCAGAGAACCAGTGAAAAATACACTTTTGGTTTTGACAAATATTTTTCCTTGATAACTACGAAAAAAAAATCCTGCTTTCTTTCCCGCTTAGAACTAATTTGTACACAATTTTTGTATCCGTTTCTGAGGTGAAAACACGGTAGAAATACCACCAGAGAACCAGTGAAAAATACACTTTTGGTTTTGACAAATATTTTTCCTTGATAACTACGAAAAAAAATTCCTACTTTCTTTCCCGCATAGAACTAACTTGTACACAATTTTTGTATCCCTTTCTGAGGTGAAAAAACGGTAGAAATACTACCAGAGAACCAGTGAAAAATAGACTTTTGGTTTTGACTAAGATTTTTCCTCGAAAACTAAAAAAAATATTCCTACTTTCTTTCTCGCTTAGAACTAATTTGTACACAATTTTTGTATCCGTTTCTGAGGTGAAAATACGGTAGAAATACCACCAGAGAACGAGTGAAAAATACACTTTTGGTTTTGACAAATATTTTTTCTTGATCACTACGAAAAAAAATTCCTACTTTCTTTCCCGCTTAGAACTAATTTGTACACAATTTTTGTATCCGTTTCTGAGGTGAAAACACGGTAGAAATACCACCAGAGAACCAGTGAAAAATACACTTTTGGTTTTGACAAATATTTTTCCTTGATAACTACGAAAAAAAATTCCTACTTTCTTTCCCGCTTAGAACTAATTTGTACACAATTTTTGTATCCGTTTCTGAGGTGAAAACACGGTAGAAATACCACCAGAGAACCAGTGAAAAATACACTTTTGGTTTTGACTAAGATTTTTCCTTGATAACTACGAAAAAAAATTCCTACTTTCTTTCCCGCTTAGAACTAACTTGTACACAATTTTTGTATCCGTTTCTGAGGTGAAAACACGGTAGAAATACCACCAGAGAACCAGTGAAAAATACACTTTTGGTTTTGACAAAGATTTTTCCTTGATAACTACGAAAAAAAATTCCTACTTTCTTTCCGGCTTAGAACTAATTTGTACACAATTTTTGTATCCGTTTCTGAGGTGAAAACACGGTAGAAATACCACCAGAGAACCAGTGAAAAATACACTTTTGGTTTTGACAAATATTTTTCCTTGATAACTACGAAAAAAAATTCCTACTTTCTTTCCCGCATAGAACTAACTTGTACACAATTTTTGTATCCCTTTCTGGGCTGAAAACACGGTAGAAATACTACCAGAGAACCAGTGAAAAATACACTTTTGGTTTTGACAAAGATTTTTCCTTGAAAACCTAAAAAAAATATTCCTACTTTCTTTCTCGCTTAGAACTAATTTGTACACAATTTTTGTATCCGTTTCTGAGGTGAAAATACGGTAGAAATACCACCAGAGAACCAGTGAAAAATACACTTTTGGTTTTGACAAATATTTTTTCTTGATAACTACGAAAAAAAATTCCTACTTTCTTTCCCGCTTAGAACTAATTTGTACACAATTTTTGTATCCGTTTCTGAGGTGAAAACACGGTAGAAATACCACCAGAGAACCAGTGAAAAATACACTTTTGGTTTTGACAAATATTTTTCCTTGATAACTACGAAAAAAAATTCATACTTTCTTTACCGCTTAGAACTAATTTGTACACAATTTTTGTATCCGTTTCTGAGGTGAAAACACGGTAGAAATACCACCAGAGAACTAGTGAAAAATACACTTTTGGTTTTGACTAAGATTTTTCCTTGATAACTACGAAAAAAAATTCCTACTTTCTTTCCCGCATAGAACTAACTTGTACACAATTTTTGTATCCGTTTCTGAGGTGAAAACACGGTAGAAATACCACCAGAGAACGAGTGAAAAATACACTTTTGGTTTTGACAAAGATTTTTCCTTGATAACTACGAAAAAAAATTCCTACTTTCTTTCCGGCTTAGAACTAATTTGTACACAATTTTTGTATCCGTTTCTGAGGTGAAAACACGGTAGAAATACCACCAGAGAACCAGTGAAAAATACACTTTTGGTTTTGACAAATATTTTTCCTTGATAACTACGAAAAAAAATTCCTACTTTCTTTCCCGCTTAGAACTAATTTGTACACAATTTTTGTATCCGTTTCTGAGGTGAAAACACGGTAGAAATACCACCAGAGAACCAGTGAAAAATACACTTTTGGTTTTGACAAATATTTTTCCTTGATAACTACGAAAAAAAATTCCTACTTTCTTTCCCGCTTAGAACTAATTTGTACACAATTTTTGTATCCCTTTCTGAGGTGAAAACACGGTAGAAATACCACCAGAGAACCAGTGAAAAATACACTTTTGGTTTTGACAAATATTTTTCCTTGATAACTACGAAAAAAAATTCCTACTTTCTTTCCCGCTTAGAACTAATTTGTACACAATTTTTGTATCCCTTTCTGAGGTGAAAACACGGTAGAAATACCACCAGAGAACCAGTGAAAAATACACTTTTGGTTTTGACCAAGATTTTTCCTCGAAAACTTGAAAAAAAATTCCTACTTTCTTTCCCGCTTAGAACTAATTTGTACACAATTTTTGTATCCGTTTCTGAGGTGAAAACACGGTAGAAATACCACCAGAGAACCAGTGAAAAATACACTTTTGGTTTTGACAAATATTTTTCCTTGATAACTACGAAAAAAAATTCCTACTTTCTTTCCCGCTTAGAACTAATTTGTACACAATTTTTGTATCCGTTTCTGAGGTGAAAACACGGTAGAAATACCACCAGAGAACCAGTGAAAAATACACTTTTGGTTTTGACAAATATTTTTTCTTGATAACTACGAAAAAAAATTCCTACTTTCTTTCCCGCTTAAAACTAACTTGTACACAATTTTTGTATCCCTTTCTAAGATGAAAACACGGTAGAAATACCAACAGAGAACCAGTGAAAAATACACTTTTGGTTTTGACCAAGATTTTTCCTCGAAAACTTGAAAAAATATTCCTACTTTCTTTCTCGCTTAGAACTAATTTGTACACAATTTTTGTATCCGTTTCTGAGGTGAAAACACGGTAGAAATACCACCAGAGAACCAGTGAAAAATACACTTTTGGTTTTGACAAATATTTTTCCTTGATAACTACGAAAAAAAATTCCTACTTTCTTTCCCGCTTAGAACTAACTTGTACACAATTTTTGTATCCCTTTCTGAGGTGAAAACACGGTAGAAATACCACCAGAGAACCAGTGAAAAATACACTTTTGGTTTTGACCAAGATTTTTCCTCGAAAACTTGAAAATAATATTCCTACTTTCTTTCTCGCTTAGAACTAATTTGTACACAATTTTTGTATCCGTTTCTGAGGTGAAAACACGGTAGAAATACCACCAGAGAACCAGTGAAAAATACACTTTTGGTTTTGACAAATATTTTTCCTTGATAACTTCGAAAAAAAATTCCTACTTTCTTTCCCGCTTAGAACTAATTTGTACACAATTTTTGTATCCGTTTCTGAGGTGAAAACACGGTAGAAATACCACCAGAGAACCAGTGAAAAATACACTTTTGGTTTTGACAAATATTTTTCCTTGATGACTACGAAAAAAAATTCCTACTTTCTTTCCCGCATAGAACTAACTTGTACACAATTTTTGTATCCCTTTCTGAGGTGAAAACACGGTAGAAATACTACCAGAGAACCAGTGAAAAATAGACTTTTGGTTTTGACTAAGATTTTTCCTCGAAAACTTAAAAAAAATATTCCTACTTTTCTTTCCGGCTTAGAACTAATTTGTACACAATTTTTGTATCCGTTTCTGAGGTGAAAATACGGTAGAAATACCACCAGAGAACCAGTGAAAAATACACTTTTGGTTTTGACAAATATTTTTCCTTGATAACTACGAAAAAAAATTCCTACTTTCTTTCCCGCATAGAACTAACTTGTACACAATTTTTGTATCCCTTTCTGAGGTGAAAACACGGTAGAAATACTACCAGAGAACCAGTGAAAAATAGACTTTTGGTTTTGACCAAGATTTTTCCTCGAAAACTTCGAAAAAATATTCCTACTTTCTTTCGCGCTTAGAACTAATTTGTACACAATTTTTCTATCCGTTTCTGAGGTGAAAACACGGTAGAAATACCACCAGAGAACCAGTGAAAAATACACTTTTGGTTTTGACCAAGATTTTTCCTCGAAAACTTGAAAATAATATTCCTACTTTCTTTCCCGCTTAGAACTAATTTGTACACAATTTTTGTATCCGTTTCTGAGGTGAAAACACGGTAGAAATACCACCAGAGAACCAGTGAAAAATACACTTTTGGTTTTGACAAATATTTTTCCTTGATAACTACGAAAAAAAAATCCTACTTTCTTTCCCGCTTAGAACTAATTTGTACACAATTTTTGTATCCGTTTCTGAGGTGAAAACACGGTAGAAATACCACCAGAGAACCAGTGAAAAATACACTTTTGGTTTTGACAAATATTTTTCCTTGATAACTACGAAAAAAAATTCCTACTTTCTTTCCCGCTTAGAACTAACTTGTACACAATTTTTGTATCCCTTTCTGAGGTGAAAACACGGTAGAAATACCACCAGAGAACCAGTGAAAAATACACTTTTGGTTTTGACAAATATTTTTTCTTGATAACTACGAAAAAAAATTCCTACTTTCTTTCCCGCATAGAACTAACTTGTACACAATTTTTGTATCCCTTTCGGAGATGAAAACACGCTAGAAATACCACCAGAGAACGAGTGAAAAATACACTTTTGGTTTTGACCAAGATTTTTCCTCGAAAACTTGAAAATAATATTCCTACTTTCTTTCTCGCTTAGAACTAATTTGTACACAATTTTTGTATCCGTTTCTGACGTGAAAACACGGTAGAAATACCACCAGAGAACCAGTGAAAAATACACTATTGGTTTTGACAAATATTTTTCCTTGATAACTACGAAAAAAAAATCCTGCTTTCTTTCCCGCTTAGAACTAATTTGTACACAATTTTTGTATCCGTTTCTGAGGTGAAAACACGGTAGAAATACCACCAGAGAACCAGTGAAAAATACACTTTTGGTTTTGACAAATATTTTTCCTTGATAACTACGAAAAAAAATTCCTACTTTCTTTCCCGCTTACAACTAACTTGTACACAATTTTTGTATCCCTTTCTGAGGTGAAAAAACGGTAGAAATACTACCAGAGAACCAGTGAAAAATACACTTTTGGTTTTGACAAAGATTTTTCCTCGAAAACTTAAAAAAAATATTCCTACTTTCTTTCTCGCTTAGAACTAATTTGTACACAATTTTTGTATCCGTTTCTGAGGTGAAAATACGGTAGAAATACCACCAGAGAACGAGTGAAAAATACACTTTTGGTTTTGACAAATATTTTTTCTTGATAACTACGAAAAAAAATTCCTACTTTCTTTCCCGCTTAGAACTAATTTGTACACAATTTTTGTATCCGTTTCTGAGGTGAAAACACGGTAGAAATACCACCAGAGAACCAGTAAAAAATACACTTTTGGTTTTGACAAATATTTTTCCTTGATAACTACGAAAAAAAATTCCTACTTTCTTTCCCGCTTAGAACTAATTTGTACACAATTTTTGTATCCCTTTCTGAGGTAAAAATACGGTAGAAATACCACCAGAGAACGAGTAAAAAATACACTTTTGGTTTTGACAACGATTTTTCCTTGATAACTACGAAAAAAAATTCCTACTTTCTTTCCCGCTTAGAACTAACTTGTACACAATTTTTGTATCCGTTTCTGAGGTGAAAACACGGTAGAAATACCACCAGAGAACGAGTAAAAAATACACTTTTGGTTTTGACAAAGATTTTTCCTTGATAACTACGAAAAAAAATTCCTACTTTCTTTCCCGCTTAGAACTAATTTGTACACAATTTTTGTATCCCTTTCTGAGGTAAAAAGACGGTAGAAATACCACCAGAGAACCAGTGAAAAATACACTTTTGGTTTTGACCAAGATTTTTCCTCGAAAACTTAAAAAAAATATTCCTACTTTCTTTCCGGCTTAGAACTAATTTGTACACAATTTTTGTATCCGTTTCTGAGGTAAAAATACGGTAGAAATACCACCAGAGAACGAGTAAAAAATACACTTTTGGTTTTGACAACGATTTTTCCTTGATAACTACGAAAAAAAATTCCTACTTTCTTTCCCGCTTAGAACTAATTTGTACACAATTTTTGTATCCCTTTCTGAGGTAAAAACACGGTAGAAATACCACCAGAGAACCAGTGAAAAATACACTTTTGGTTTTGACAAATATTTTTCCTTGATAACTACGAAAAAAAATTCCTACTTTCTTTCCCGCTTAGAACTAATTTGTACACAATTTTTGTATCCGTTTCTGAGGTGAAAACACGGTAGAAATACCACCAGAGAACCAGTGAAAAATACACTTTTGGTTTTGACAAATATTTTTTCTTGATAACTACGAAAAAAAATTCCTACTTTCTTTCCCGCTTAGAACTAATTTGTACACAATTTTTGTATCCGTTTCTGAGGTGAAAACACGGTAGAAATACCACCAGAGAACCAGTGAAAAATACACTTTTGGTTTTGACAAATATTTTTCCTTGATAACTACGAAAAAAAATTCCTACTTTCTTTCCCGCTTAGAACTAATTTGTACACAATTTTTGTATCCGTTTCTGAGGTGAAAACACGGTAGAAATACCACCAGAGAACCAGTGAAAAATACACTTTTGGTTTTGACAAATATTTTTCCTTGATAACTACGAAAAAAAATTCCTACTTTCTTTCCCGCTTAGAACTAACTTGTACACAATTTTTGTATCCCTTTCTGGGCTGAAAACACGGTAGAAATACTACCAGAGAACCAGTGAAAAATACACTTTTGGTTTTGACAAAGATTTTTCCTTGATAACTACGAAAAAAAATTTCTACTTTCTTTCCCGCTTAGAACTAATTTGTACACAATTTTTGTATCCGTTTCTGAGGTGAAAACACGGTAGAAATACCACCAGAGAACCAGTGAAAAATACACTTTTGGTTTTGACCAAGATTTTTCCTCGAAAACTTGAAAATAATATTCCTACTTTCTTTCTCGCTTAGAACTAATTTGTACACAATTTTTGTATCCGTTTCTGAGGTGAAAATACGGTAGAAATACCACCAGAGAACGAGTGAAAAATACACTTTTGGTTTTGACAAATATTTTTTCTTGATAACTACGAAAAAAAATTCCTACTTTCTTTCCCGCTTAGAACTAATTTGTACACAATTTTTGTATCCGTTTCTGAGGTGAAAACACGGTAGAAATACCACCAGAGAACCAGTGAAAAATACACTTTTGGTTTTGACAAATATTTTTTCTTGATAACTACGAAAAAAAATTCCTACTTTCTTTCCCGCATAGAACTAACTTGTACACAATTTTTGTATCCCTTTTGGAGATGAAAACACGGTAGAAATACCACCAGAGAACCAGTGAAAAATAGACTTTTGGTTTTGACCAAGATTTTTCCTCGAAAACTTGAAAATAATATTCCTACTTTCTTTCTCGCTTAGAACTAATTTGTACACAATTTTTGTATCCGTTTCTGAGGTGAAAATACGGTAGAAATACCACCAGAGAACGAGTGAAAAATACACTTTTGGTTTTGACAAATATTTTTCCTTGATAACTACGAAAAAAAATTCCTACTTTCTTTCCCGCTTAGAACTAATTTGTACACAATTTTTGTATCCGTTTCTGAGGTGAAAACACGGTAGAAATACCACCAGAGAACCAGTGAAAAATACACTTTTGGTTTTGACAAATATTTTTCCTTGATAACTACGAAAAAAAATTCCTACTTTCTTTCCCGCTTAAAACTAACTTGTACACAATTTTTGTATCCCTTTCTGAGGTGAAAAAACGGTAGAAATACTACCAGAGAACCAGTGAAAAATACACTTTTGGTTTTGACTAAGATTTTTCCTCGAAAACTTAAAAAAAATATTCCTACTTTCTTTCTCGCTTAGAACTAATTTGTACACAATTTTTGTATCCGTTTCTGAGGTGAAAACACGGTAGAAATACCACCAGAGAACCAGTGAAAAATACACTTTTGGTTTTGACAAATATTTTTTCTTGATAACTACGAAAAAAAATTCCTACTTTCTTTCCCGCTTAGAACTAATTTGTACACAATTTTTGTATCCGTTTCTGAGGTGAAAACACGGTAGAAATACCACCAGAGAACCAGTGAAAAATACACTTTTGGTTTTGACAAATATTTTTCCTTGATAACTACGAAAAAAAATTCCTACTTTCTTTCCCGCTTAGAACTAATTTGTACACAATTTTTGTATCCGTTTCTGAGGTGAAAACACGGTAGAAATACCACCAGAGAACCAGTGAAAAATACACTTTTGGTTTTGACAAAGATTTTTCCTTGATAACTACGAAAAAAAATTCCTACTTTCTTTCCCGCTTAGAACTAATTTGTACACAATTTTTGTATCCGTTTCTGAGGTGAAAACACGGTAGAAATACCACCAGAGAACCAGTGAAAAATACACTTTTGGTTTTGACAAAGATTTTTCCTTGATAACTACGAAAAAAAATTCCTACTTTCTTTCCGCTTAGAACTAATTTGTACACAATTTTTGTATCCGTTTCTGAGGTGAAAACACGGTAGAAATACCACCAGAGAACCAGTGAAAAATACACTTTTGGTTTTGACAAATATTTTTCCTTGATAACTACGAAAAAAAATTCCTACTTTCTTTCCCGCTTAGAACTAATTTGTACACAATTTTTGTATCCCTTTCTGAGGTGAAAACACGGTAGAAATACTACCAGAGAACCAGTGAAAAATACACTTTTGGTTTTGACAAAGATTTTTCCTTGATAACTACGAAAAAAAATTTCTACTTTCTTTCCCGCTTAGAACTAATTTGTACACAAGTTTTGTATCCGTTTCTGAGGTGAAAACACGGTAGTAATACCACCAGAGAACCAGTGAAAAATACACTTTTGGTTTTGACAAAGATTTTTCCTTGATAACTACGAAAAAAAATTCCTACTTTCTTTCCCGCTTAGAACTAATTTGTACACAATTTTTGTATCCGTTTCTGAGGTGAAAACACGGTAGAAATACCACCAGAGAACCAGTGAAAAATACACTTTTGGTTTTGACAAATATTTTTCCTTGATAACTACGAAAAAAAATTCCTACTTTCTTTCCCGCTTAGAACTAATTTGTACACAATTTTTGTATCCGTTTCTGAGGTGAAAACACGGTAGAAATACCACCAGAGAACCAGTGAAAAATACACTTTTGGTTTTGACAAATATTTTTCCTTGATAACTACGAAAAAAAATTCCTACTTTCTTTCCCGCTTAGAACTAATTTGTACACAATTTTTGTATCCCTTTCTGAGGTGAAAACACGGTAGAAATACCACCAGAGAACCAGTGAAAAATACACTTTTGGTTTTGACAAAGATTTTTCCTTGATAACTACGAAAAAAAATTCCTACTTTCTTTCCCGCTTAGAACTAATTTGTACACAATTTTTGTATCCGTTTCTGAGGTGAAAACACGGTAGAAATACTACCAGAGAACCAGTGAAAAATACACTTTTGGTTTTGACCAAGATTTTTCCTCGAAAACTTGAAAATAATATTCCTACTTTCTTTCCCGCTTAGAACTAATTTGTACACAATTTTTGTATCCGTTTCTGAGATGAAAACACGGTAGAAATACCACCAGAGAACCAGTGAAAAATACACTTTTGGTTTTGACAAATATTTTTTCTTGATAACTACGAAAAAAAATTCCTACTTTCTTTCCCGCTTAGAACTAATTTGTACACAATTTTTGTATCCGTTTCTGAGGTGAAAACACGGTAGAAATACCACCAGAGAACCAGTGAAAAATACACTTTTGGTTTTGACAAATATTTTTTCTTGATAACTACGAAAAAAAAATCCTACTTTCTTTCCCGCTTAGAACTAATTTGTACACAATTTTTGTATCCCTTTCGGAGATGAAAACACGGTAGAAATACCACCAGAGAACGAGTGAAAAATACACTTTTGGTTTTGACCAAGATTTTTCCTCGAAAACTTGAAAATAATATTCCTACTTTCTTTCTCGCTTAGAACTAATTTGTACACAATTTTTGTATCCGTTTCTGACGTGAAAACACGGTAGAAATACCACCAGAGAACCAGTGAAAAATACACTTTTGGTTTTGACAAATATTTTTCCTTGATAACTACGAAAAAAAATTCCTACTTTCTTTCCCGCTTAGAACTAATTTGTACACAATTTTTGTATCCGTTTCTGAGGTGAAAACACGGTAGAAATACCACCAGAGAACCAGTGAAAAATACACTTTTGGTTTTGACAAATATTTTTCCTTGATAACTACGAAAAAAAATTCCTACTTTCTTTCCCGCATAGAACTAACTTGTACACAATTTTTGTATCCCTTTCTGAGGTGAAAACACGGTAGAAATACTACCAGAGAACCAGTGAAAAATACACTTTTGGTTTTGACTAAGATTTTTCCTCGAAAACTTAAAAAAAATATTCCTACTTTCTTTCTCGCTTAGAACTAATTTGTACACAATTTTTGTATCCGTTTCTGAGGTGAAAACACGGTAGAAATACCACCAGAGAACCAGTGAAAAATACACTTTTGGTTTTGACAAATATTTTTTCTTGATAACTACGAAAAAAAATTCCTACTTTCTTTCCCGCTTAGAACTAATTTGTACACAATTTTTGTATCCGTTTCTGAGGTGAAAACACGGTAGAAATACCACCAGAGAACCAGTGAAAAATACACTTTTGGTTTTGACAAATATTTTTCCTTGATAACTACGAAAAAAAATTCCTACTTTCTTTCCCGCTTAGAACTAATTTGTACACAATTTTTGTATCCGTTTCTGAGGTGAAAACACGGTAGAAATACCACCAGAGAACCAGTGAAAAATACACTTTTGGTTTTGACAAAGATTTTTCCTTGATAACTACGAAAAAAAATTCCTACTTTCTTTCCCGCTTAGAACTAACTTGTACACAATTTTTGTATCCGTTTCTGAGGTGAAAACACGGTAGAAATACCACCAGAGAACCAGTGAAAAATACACTTTTGGTTTTGACAAAGATTTTTCCTTGATAACTACGAAAAAAAATTCCTACTTTCTTTCCCGCTTAGAACTAATTTGTACACAATTTTTGTATCCGTTTCTGAGGTGAAAACACGGTAGAAATACCACCAGAGAACCAGTGAAAAATACACTTTTGGTTTTGACAAATATTTTTCCTTGATAACTACGAAAAAAAATTCCTACTTTCTTTCCCGCTTAGAACTAATTTGTACACAATTTTTGTATCCCTTTCTGGGTGAAAACACGGTAGAAATACTACCAGAGAACCAGTGAAAAATACACTTTTGGTTTTGACAAAGATTTTTCCTTGATAACTACGAAAAAAAATTTCTACTTTCTTTCCCGCTTAGAACTAATTTGTACACAATTTTTGTATCCGTTTCTGAGGTGAAAACACGGTAGAAATACCACCAGAGAACCAGTGAAAAATACACTTTTGGTTTTGACAAATATTTTTCCTTGATAACTACGAAAAAAAATTCCTACTTTCTTTCCCGCTTAGAACTAATTTGTACACAATTTTTGTATCCGTTTCTGAGGTGAAAACACGGTAGAAATACCACCAGAGAACCAGTGAAAAATACACTTTTGGTTTTGACAAAGATTTTTCCTTGATAACTACGAAAAAAAATTCCTACTTTCTTTCCCGCTTAGAACTAATTTGTACACAATTTTTGTATCCCTTTCTGAGGTAAAAAGACGGTAGAAATACCACCAGAGAACCAGTGAAAAATACACTTTTGGTTTTGACCAAGATTTTTCCTCGAAAACTTAAAAAAAATATTCCTACTTTCTTTCCCGCTTAGAACTAATTTGTACACAATTTTTGTATCCGTTTCTGAGGTGAAAACACGGTAGAAATACCACCAGAGAACCAGTGAAAAATACACTTTTGGTTTTGACAAAGATTTTTCCTTGATAACTACGAAAAAAAATTCCTACTTTCTTTCCCGCTTAGAACTAATTTGTACACAATTTTTGTATCCGTTTCTGAGGTGAAAACACGGTAGAAATACCACCAGAGAACCAGTGAAAAATACACTTTTGGTTTTGACAAATATTTTTCCTTGATAACTACGAAAAAAAATTCCTACTTTCTTTCCCGCTTAAAACTAATTTGTACACAATTTTTGTATCCGTTTCTGAGGTGAAAACACGGTAGAAATACCACCAGAGAACCAGTGAAAAATACACTTTTGGTTTTGACAAATATTTTTCCTTGATAACTACGAAAAAAAATTCCTACTTTCTTTCCCGCTTAGAACTAATTTGTACACAATTTTTGTATCCCTTTCTGAGGTGAAAACACGGTAGAAATACCACCAGAGAACCAGTGAAAAATACACTTTTGGTTTTGACAAAGATTTTTCCTTGATAACTACGAAAAAAAATTCCTACTTTCTTTCCCGCTTAGAACTAATTTGTACACAATTTTTGTATCCCTTTCTGAGGTGAAAACACGGTAGAAATACCACCAGAGAACCAGTGAAAAATACACTTTTGGTTTTGACAAATATTTTTCCTTGATAACTACGAAAAAAAATTCCTACTTTCTTTCCCGCTTAGAACTAATTTGTACACAATTTTTGTATCCCTTTCTGAGATGAAAACACGGTAGAAATACTACCAGAGAACCAGTGAAAAATACACTTTTGGTTTTGACCAAGATTTTTCCTCGAAAACTTGAAAATAATATTCCTACTTTCTTTCCCGCTTAGAACTAATTTGTACACAATTTTTGTATCCGTTTCTGAGGTGAAAAGACGGTAGAAATACCACCAGGGAACCAGTGAAAAATAAACTTTTGGTTTTGACAAATATTTTTCCTTGATAACTACGAAAAAAAATTCCTACTTTCTTTCGCGCTTAGAACTAATTTGTACACAATTTTTGTATCCGTTTCTGAGGTGAAAACACGGTAGAAATACCACCAGAGAACCAGTGAAAAATACACTTTTGGTTTTGACAAATATTTTTCCTTGATAACTACGAAAAAAAATTCCTACTTTCTTTCCCGCTTAGAACTAATTTGTACACAATTTTTGTATCCCTTTCTGAGATGAAAACACGGTAGAAATACTACCAGAGAACCAGTGAAAAATACACTTTTGGTTTTGACCAAGATTTTTCCTCGAAAACTTGAAAAAATATTCCTACTTTCTTTCTCGCTTAGAACTAATTTGTACACAATTTTTGTATCCGTTTCTGAGGTGAAAACACGGTAGAAATACCACCAGAGAACCAGTGAAAAATACACTTTTGGTTTTGACCAAGATTTTTCCTCGAAAACTTCGAAAAAAATATTCCTACTTTCTTTCTCGCTTAGAACTAATTTGTACACAATTTTTGTATCCGTTTCTGAGGTGAAAACACGGTAGAAATACCACCAGAGAACCAGTGAAAAATACACTTTTGGTTTTGACAAATATTTTTCCTTGATAACTACGAAAAAAAATTCCTACTTTCTTTCCCGCTTAGAACTAATTTGTACACAATTTTTGTATCCGTTTCTGAGGTGAAAACACGGTAGAAATACCACCAGAGAACCAGTGAAAAATACACTTTTGGTTTTGACAAATATTTTTCCTTGATAACTACGAAAAAAAATTCCTACTTTCTTTCCCGCTTAAAACTAACTTGTACACAATTTTTGTATCCCTTTCGGAGATGAAAACACGGTAGAAATACCACCAGAGAACCAGTGAAAAATACACTTTTGGTTTTGACCAAGATTTTTCCTCGAAAACTTGAAAATAATATTCCTACTTTCTTTCCCGCTTAGAACTAATTTGTACACAATTTTTGTATCCGTTTCTGAGGTGAAAACACGGTAGAAATACCACCAGAGAACCAGTGAAAAATACACTTTTGGTTTTGACAAATATTTTTCCTTGATAACTACGAAAAAAAATTCCTACTTTCTTTCCCGCTTAGAACTAATTTGTACACAATTTTTGTATCCGTTTCTGAGGTGAAAACACGGTAGAAATACCACCAGAGAACCAGTGAAAAATACACTTTTGGTTTTGACAAATATTTTTCCTTGATAACTACGAAAAAAAATTCCTACTTTCTTTCCCGCTTAGAACTAATTTGTACACAATTTTTGTATCCCTTTCTGAGGTGAAAACACGGTAGAAATACCACCAGAGAACCAGTGAAAAATACACTTTTGGTTTTGACTAAGATTTTTCCTCGAAAACTTAAAAAAAATATTCCTACTTTCTTTCTCGCTTAGAACTAATTTGTACACAATTTTTGTATCCGTTTCTGAGGTGAAAACACGGTAGAAATACCACCAGAGAACCAGTGAAAAATACACTTTTGGTTTTGACAAATATTTTTTCTTGATAACTACGAAAAAAAATTCCTATTTTCTTTCCCGCTTAGAACTAATTTGTACACAATTTTTGTATCCGTTTCTGAGGTGAAAACACGGTAGAAATACCACCAGAGAACCAGTGAAAAATACACTTTTGGTTTTGACAAATATTTTTCCTTGATAACTACGAAAAAAAATTCCTACTTTCTTTCCCGCTTAGAACTAATTTGTACACAATTTTTGTATCCGTTTCTGAGGTGAAAACACGGTAGAAATACCACCAGAGAACCAGTGAAAAATACACTTTTGGTTTTGACAAATATTTTTCCTTGATAACTACGAAAAAAAATTCCTACTTTCTTTCGCGCTTAGAACTAATTTGTACACAATTTTTCTATCCGTTTCTGAGGTGAAAACACGGTAGAAATACCACCAGAGAACCAGTGAAAAATACACATTTGGTTTTGACAAAGATTTTTCCTCGATAACTAGAAAATAAAATTCCTACTTTCTTTCCCGCTTAGAACTAATTTGTACACAATTTTTGTATCCGTTTCTGAGGTGAAAACACGGTAGAAATACCACCAGAGAACCAGTGAAAAATACACTTTTGGTTTTGACAAATATTTTTCCTTGATAACTACGAAAAAAAATTCCTACTTTCTTTCCCGCTTAGAACTAATTTGTACACAATTTTTGTATCCCTTTCTGAGGTGAAAACACGGTAGAAATACCACCAGAGAACCAGTGAAAAATACACTTTTGGTTTTGACAAATATTTTTCCTTGATAACTACGAAAAAAAATTCCTACTTTCTTTCCCGCTTAGAACTAATTTGTACACAATTTTTGTATCCGTTTCTGAGGTGAAAACACGGTAGAAATACCACCAGAGAACCAGTGAAAAATACACTTTTGGTTTTGACAAATATTTTTTCTTGATAACTACGAAAAAAAATTCCTACTTTCTTTCCCGCTTAGAACTAATTTGTACACAATTTTTGTATCCGTTTCTGAGGTGAAAACACGGTAGAAATACCACCAGAGAACCAGTGAAAAATACACTTTTGGTTTTGACAAATATTTTTCCTTGATAACTACGAAAAAAAATTCCTACTTTCTTTCCCGCTTAGAACTAATTTGTACACAATTTTTGTATCCGTTTCTGAGGTGAAAACACGGTAGAAATACCACCAGAGAACCAGTGAAAAATACACTTTTGGTTTTGACAAATATTTTTCCTTGATAACTACGAAAAAAAATTCCTACTTTCTTTCCCGCTTAGAACTAATTTGTACACAATTTTTGTATCCCTTTCTGAGGTGAAAACACGGTAGAAATACCACCAGAGAACCAGTGAAAAATACACTTTTGGTTTTGACAAATATTTTTCCTTGATAACTACGAAAAAAAATTCCTACTTTCTTTCCCGCTTAGAACTAATTTGTACACAATTTTTGTATCCGTTTCTGAGGTGAAAACACGGTAGAAATACCACCAGAGAACCAGTGAAAAATACACTTTTGGTTTTGACAAATATTTTTCCTTGATAACTACGAAAAAAAATTCCTACTTTCTTTCCCGCTTAGAACTAATTTGTACACAATTTTTGTATCCGTTTCTGAGGTGAAAACACGGTAGAAATACCACCAGAGAACCAGTGAAAAATACACTTTTGGTTTTGACAAATATTTTTCCTTGATAACTACGAAAAAAAATTCCTACTTTCTTTCCCGCTTAGAACTAATTTGTACACAATTTTTGTATCCCTTTCTGAGGTGAAAACACGGTAGAAATACCACCAGAGAACCAGTGAAAAATACACTTTTGGTTTTGACAAATATTTTTCCTTGATAACTACGAAAAAAAATTCCTACTTTCTTTCCCGCTTAGAACTAATTTGTACACAATTTTTGTATCCGTTTCTGAGGTGAAAACACGGTAGAAATACCACCAGAGAACCAGTGAAAAATACACTTTTGGTTTTGACAAATATTTTTCCTTGATAACTACGAAAAAAAATTCCTACTTTCTTTCCCGCTTAGAACTAATTTGTACACAATTTTTGTATCCGTTTCTGAGGTGAAAACACGGTAGAAATACCACCAGAGAACCAGTGAAAAATACACTTTTGGTTTTGACAAATATTTTTCCTTGATAACTACGAAAAAAAATTCCTACTTTCTTTCCCGCTTAGAACTAATTTGTACACAATTTTTGTATCCGTTTCTGAGGTGAAAACACGGTAGAAATACCACCAGAGAACCAGTGAAAAATACACTTTTGGTTTTGACAAATATTTTTCCTTGATAACTACGAAAAAAAATTCCTACTTTCTTTCCCGCTTAGAACTAATTTGTACACAATTTTTGTATCCCTTTCTGAGGTGAAAACACGGTAGAAATACCACCAGAGAACCAGTGAAAAATACACTTTTGGTTTTGACAAATATTTTTCCTTGATAACTACGAAAAAAAATTCCTACTTTCTTTCGCGCTTAGAACTAATTTGTACACAATTTTTGTATCCGTTTCTGAGGTGAAAACACGGTAGAAATACCACCAGAGAACCAGTGAAAAATACACTTTTGGTTTTGACAAATATTTTTCCTTGATAACTACGAAAAAAAATTCCTACTTTCTTTCCCGCTTAGAACTAATTTGTACACAATTTTTCTATCCGTTTCTGAGGTGAAAACACGGTAGAAATACCACCAGAGAACCAGTGAAAAATACACTTTTGGTTTTGACCAAGATTTTTCCTCGAAAACTTGAAAATAATATTCCTACTTTCTTTCCCGCTTAGAACTAATTTGTACACAATTTTTGTATCCCTTTCGGAGATGAAAACACGGTAGAAATACCACCAGAGAACCAGTGAAAAATACACTTTTGGTTTTGACAAATATTTTTCCTTGATAACTACGAAAAAAAATTCCTACTTTCTTTCCCGCTTAGAACTAATTTGTACACAATTT
>NW_026138016.1:0-628 GCF_019393585.1 Leptopilina boulardi
AGTTTATTGAGAGAGTGGAGTATGTGTACTTGAGTCTATGTGTGAATGTGAAGAATAGGGTTGAATGGAAAGTATAGTGTGTTATGTAAATTGTGTGTGTGTATGTGTGTGTGTGTGTTTACTCTTCTCTTTTATTTTCAGGTGAACGAGATGGTCGACCGGTGCTGGGAATGGTAAGATTCCCAACCGGGACTCTTACCAGAGTATAAACGGTACCACGGGGACCGGTGCCCGCGGAGACTTGTCTCCGTCCGGTCATGGGTTGGACTCGTGGTGGCAGTGGTTAACAGCCTACATCGCTTGAGGTTAGAGACGTTCTTGGGAGAGGACGATCAATTGGGTGCTTAGAGCGCCATCGCGATCGTTCCACTCCCTCCGTCTCGACGTGTGAGTTGCGGTCTCAACTCGGGTAGCGGCCTGCATAGCCGTTAGGGATAGGAAAGGTCCCGGCCCCCACCGAGGGTCCGCAAGGTCCTTACTGGCCTTGCGGTATCGGTAGATGACCAGAACATCTTGGTCATCGACGTTGGCCGAGCGTATCTCGGCCCCGTGTCCCATGGGGGACCGTGTGGGTATACCTGTATAGGGAGATCCTGCACGTTAAACATTTAAGGCGATGTCCCTATCT